>NC_057808.1:457185901-457325812 GCF_018294505.1 Triticum aestivum | reverse complement strand
GATCTGCGGTCGTGGACGGGGCGTCAGAAGCTGCTCCGGTGGTTGGGTTAAGGATGGTGTCGACGATGCGGATCTGCGGCCGTGGACGGGGCGTCAGAAGCTGCTCCAGTGGTTGGGTTAAGGGTGGTGTCGACGATGCGGATCCGCGGCCGTCGACGGGGCGTCAGAAGCTGCTCCGGTAGGTTGAATGAGGGTGCGAGGAAGCGGATCTAAGGCCGTGGACTTGTGAGTTGGCAAAGCGGCCTCGGTAGGGTTGAGAATGGTATAGGTGAAGCTACTCCGGTAGGGTTGACGATGGTGTCGGCGAAGCGGCTCCGGTAGGGTTGAGGAAGGTGTCGGCGAAGCGGCTCCGGTAGGGTTGAGGAAGGTGTCGGCGAAGAGGATCAGAGGCCGTCGACGGGGGCGTCGGTGGGGCGGCTTCGGGGGTGTGGACGAAGCGTCTCCGGTGGGGAGTACGAATGAGCCGCTGCAGATGCGTGGCGGTTGACGAGAGTACCGGCGAAGCAGATCCGGCGCCGTGGACAAGGCCGGCACTGAATGGGCTGTGGTACAGTGGTGGATGAGCAGTCTACTTGTTTCTAGGGGAGGTGGGAGGGGTAGATGCGGCCGTAGAAGCAGATCCGGCGAGGTGGATGCCGCTGGCAGTGAATGGGCTATGGTATGCCGGTGGATGAGCAGTCTAGGGTTTCGACAGGGGAGGGGAGAAAGGGCAATGAAGTACAGACGGCGTGATGTAAGATGCTCTGGTGCTGTGGAGTTAGTCATTTTTGCGGGAGGGGGAGAGGAAATGGGGGTGCCGTGTAGTGGGGGAACCGGAAGTTACCAAAGCAGCCCCGACCTATCATGTAGATGAGGGTGGTATTGTAACTGTTGGTCTCCGTGCACCAAGGACAAAAGGGGGATTTCGCACGCTAAAGACTAAGGTGGCGGAAATTTTAGAAGGAGGCGGGAGATTTGCCGCCCGCGGGATCGTTCGTATCCAGTTTCAACTAATTTTGGACCGTGCTAGCGGGAAGGTCATGCTAGACTGTGTACACGGGGCACGCGTCAGCAGTTAATAACTGGTGTGAAGTCCACCCCAGAAAAAAAGACAATAACTCGGGATGATGCGCCGATAACTTGGACGTTCACACGGGCGCGGCCAATCATACGGGTGTAGTGGCGCGTTCACAAAAAAAGGGATCAAACGCTCAGCCTATGTATTTCTCGTGTAAATAGATAATTTAGTGCCATTGGTTATTTACTTTAAACATAATGCATTGACGTGTTAGTGTAGAGGCGCACAAAAAGAAATGGATATTGTAGTCAGCTACTTAAAAGTGTTACCTCATATGATTACATAGCCTCCATTTCATAAATTGCGTACGCATTGAATTCATATATGAATATTACATATATTACTTCAAAATAGAAACTTAAATCATCCAAGACTAATGAATTTGAATGCAAGAGTAACAATGGTGCATATACATGATAGCTACATTGGTTGTTTGAAGAAACATCACTGTAACTTTGGCATGCACAACTGAAAAGGTTTATTTAAATAAAAAAATGTGATATGTGAGTGTCCAATCTTTATAGCGTTGAATCGATATTGTACCTTTGGCCACGATATGAAGTAGATATTGACTTATGTTCAAGCGATGCACGTCCACGATCGCTAGATAGTGATACGTGAATGAATTGTGCAATCTCTCTCACACGCATACATATCTCATTTCCCTGTGGGCATCAGAATCACACACGCGCACTTCGTGTATTTCTCTCCCTCCGTCAGGGTTAAATTCGTCTTTCTACCCCGTCCTACAAGTCTCTCACACAGAAACACACACGCTCTCTATGTCTAACACGCCCACCCCTTTAATTCCGCCCACCCACAGCCACTAATGTCTCAAAGTATAATAATGTCTCTCACACATATGCCATCTACCTATCCCTTAATATAGCTAGATATGTGTCACACAAACTCCTTCTCCCTACTAGCAAGATGCCCATGCGTTGCACGGAACATCAATATGCATTTGTATGAGAATTTTATCTTGTGGGAGAAAAGGATGAACGAGGGAATGCCTTATTTGCAAATGCGGAGAGGGGTGTGGGTATCTTTTTGCAAAATTGCCATAGTTTCCTTCCTGTCCGTCGGATATAAATCGGATGGCCCATATTGCAGGATGGCAGGAACACCATCATCACCAACTCTGTTTTTTATAAGAGTAGAGATATGTGAGTGTCACTGCCCCCCCCCCCACACACACACCCACACTTCCCACCACCGAAGGAGTAGGGTGACACGTCGATCTTGATACTAATCTATCGACTCGCTTCTCTCTCAAACATACACACACACACTACCCGGCACCGAAGGAGTAGGGTGGCACATCGATCTTGATAATAATCTATCTACTCCTCTTTCAAACACACACACACTCGCTAGTTGTGCCTCTGTGCCTACCGCGCACACTCTCGATACGTCTTTCTCTCCCTCCCCCCCCCAACAATGACAGCAGAAGGGTGACAACTCGATCTGATCATAATCTGTCAATTGGTTTTTCTCTCAAACATTGTGTCTCGGTGCCTCGCTCGGTAGCCCCCTCGATATGTAGACTTCTCACGCGCGCACAGCTGTAGTGACGATGACGCTGAACCCAGTGTGCCTTGTTTTTACCGGCCTCATGTGATAGTTTTCACCCTGTTTTCTGTTAATTAACAAGGCAACCTTTTCTTTGTTACTACTAGTGAATCTGAAATCATTCGGGGCAGACATAAAATATATCACTTCAACCCAATTATCGCAGCAACTATTTTAAAAGAAATTAGCTAGCTGCCCGTGCGTTGCATGGAACATCAAGATGCATTTGTATGAGTAGTTTATCTTGTGAGAGAAAAGGTTGAACGAGGGAAGGCCTTATTTGCGAACGTGGAGAGACGTGTGGGTATATTTTTGCAAAATTGTCATAGTTTCTTTCCTATCCGTTAGATATAAATCCGACGGCCTATATTGCAGGATGGCACGCACACCATCATCACCAACTCTGTTTTCTACTCCCTCCGTCCGAAAATACTTGTCATCAAAATGGATAAAAAGAGATGTATCTAAAACTAAAATACGTCTAGATACATTTCCTTTTATCCATTTTGATGAAAAGTATTTCCGGACGGAGGGAGTATTTGTCTTTTTAGAGATTTCAACAAGTGACTATGACCGGACCTTACCAACATACTCAAAAAAGTAGTCCATAATTTTGATGTTACCCTCTTTTCTTGGCGGTGCAGTGTCATCTGGATACCTCATAAATAAATCAAGGACAAATCTGACCCCTTCCTGAAAAGACATATGGAGCAAAATGAGTGAATCTACATTCTAAAATATGTCTACATACACATCCGTATGTGGTAGTCCATTCGAAATCTGAGAAAGACAAATATTTAGGAACGAATGGAGTATATATAAGAGTAGACATGGAGATATATCTCCAGCATGGTCTACAACAAAAATGTGCTGGGCTGGTTAGCGCCGGATGCTCGCAACGCGATGACATGAGTTCGAATTCTATCTTTTAACTTTATATTTTTATATTATATATTACTCTACTTATTTAATATATACTTCTTTCGCTACTGTACTGACAGTGGAACCCACAGAGTACTTAGAATACAAGATTAAGGATGGACTTGTTTCTTTTTAACTTTCTGTACGAAGCTGTAGCCACCTTGCAAGTCACGTGTACACTGTACATGCAATTAACTTTTTATAGAGGGAAAATCATACAGGCAATTAACTCAAATAGATTGGATGTCACTCTATTATTTCCAGCATAAAGAGCATCTCCAACGGCAGCCGGCAAATTTCCTCCCGCTTCCTTAAGCGGAGGATGACATCAAACGCCAGCGGCATACATTTTTACAACTCTAACCAACCAGATGAAATTCGTGCAAACACGGACTGATTTCATATAAGCATGAAGGATTTCGTATAAAAAAGCCGGATCTTCATATAAACATGATGGATTTCATTACATTTACATGAACTAGGAGGTGCCAATCCGGCTCTCTTGTATAATTAGTACTCCCTCCGTCCGGAAATACTTGTCCTAGAAATGGATGTATCTAGACTTATTTTAGTTCTAGATGGCCGCCCGCGGATACCTTTGTCTTCCTCATGTCCGTCAGACACTTGCGGGGTCGACGAAGGTCCTCGGAAGAGACGAAGCAGCAAAGAAACCACCTGAATCCGCGGTCGTCGCCTCGGCGGTGACCTTCATGGGTCCCAAGTGGCGGCGGCCTCCCGTGTTATACTTCTCCTCAATGATGGCAGCGGACACGGAGAAGCTGGCCACCGACTTGTTGCTCTCCACGCACCCGGCTTCTGTCTCTGCCTGCATGGCGCTGCCGCAGGCACGGGAGGCGCGCCCATAGACACGGGAGGCGCGGCCACCGCAGACACTGGTGGCGCGGTACAACGCGGCAGCGACGGCGCCCGTACCGGCGTGCCAGCCGCCGTGCCGGCGTGGAGCAACTCGCCACTCCTCATCAAGCTGAACTGGACCGGCGAGTTGCTGAACCACGCGCCTGCTTGGGGCGGCAACTGGCTCCGTCGGGCCAAGCAAGGTTGGTGAAGCACCGAGCGGCCTCGCCCGTATCCGGAGGGCTCGGCGGGCCACCCAGACGGGTAATATGCTGGAGAACGGCTCATCGGAAGCCATCGGAAGAGTGGAGAAAATGGTGAAGGAGGAGATGGGGGAGCGGCGGAGGGGTGCGATTCTTGCCCGCTGTCTGTCTGGCCTCGTGTAAATAGAGGGCGTACGGTAGGAGCTTGGCCGGCGTCTGGCCTCATTTAAACTGAGGGCGGACGGGAGGAGCTTGGCCGGTGTTGCGTTTAATTCCGGCCCGCTCATGAACGGACGTGTGGCAGGAGTAGGATTCTCGGTTTGCATGCGGGTTTAACGGAGCGGTTTAATGGAGGCGCCGGGCGTGCAGCGGGCGGCGCAGTACTATTCGATTTGACAGCAGTAATGAGCCGTCAAATCACAAAGGCCCTCACCTCTCGTGAAACCGACCGAGCTAGACTACCCCGCCCTCTAGCCTTTTAAAAAATGTATATACTCCACTTTTGTATAGTAGTAGTATCGATGGATTGCGCCATGGAGCAAAACTTGAAATTAAAAAAAAAGGTGGTACATATATAGAGCGCTCGTCGCCAAATTATGCATATAGTACTATTAAAAAGGCTTGTCACAATAATGATGTCCAGCACAAGTGCACAACCCACCCCTCAAATAAAACTAAGCACCCTGGAATTCTTTGACAAAACTAAGCACCCTGAAATTCTTTGACAACTAAACTGCTGGCTATATGATGTTGGCCATATATATTGTACGTATATAATGTGAAGAAACGAGTGGTAGTACTATACCAACTAAAAGATGAAATGTAAGAAATACTAGTATGTACGTACTGAAGAGTTAAAGTAACAAGAAGAAACATAACATAGTTCTGCTGGGGGCTCAGCACAACACATCCCTCAAATTAAATTAAGCACACCTGAAATTAAACTTTGAAACTATTCCGGTAGACACTGCATTAGAACCACCATGAGCAACGACACTGCCACCTTACTCGGAGTCCTCGTCCACGTCCTCGACTTCGTCCTTGTCCCTCTTCCTCTTGGCCGATACTTCTTTGCTTGAGCTGCACACTTGGCTGTTGCACTTCATCCAACCCTTTTAGATATTGAAGCAAATGTAGCCATCCATTTCAGCGTAGTGGATGTGGTCTATATCTAGTACATTCCGCTGCCATGCATGACGATGAAACGTGTATGGAGGTTTCTCCAGTTTACCGTACGAAGGATGAACCATGGCTCCTGCCAGGGTCAGCATTGAAGGCTGACGAGAGGACACCAGCCGATTCTTCTGGAGGTCGAAGGTGTTGCCTACAACGAGGCCTATCCGACGCAGGACTTCTTTGTCATTACCAAAGTCCACAGTAGCGAATTTGACTAGGTTGCTCTCGAGGAAGTCCTTAAAATCCTGGCACTCAACGTCGGCATGGCATATGTGGTAGACCAAGCATAAGTCATGCACGCAAACCTGGATCACGGCGGGCTTCTTCCTCTCTTCGTCCTTTAGATCCTTCTGTCGTCCCAGGACTGTGGTGTACTCAACATCTAGCCCAGCGACCCACTCATCATCTGAGGCTTCGAACATGCGTCTGAAGCGAGAAAGGCATCCTTTCACCGTCGCGGAAGAACGGGTGTAGATGACGTCGAACTCATCGCCGGTGATGGTTCTAACCTTGTACTCACCGCCGATCGGGGAGATTTGGGACGCCATGGATTTGGGAGGAGGGTTAGGATTAGTGGAACTGCCGTAATGTGAATGGACGGGACGACTAGGAGCAAACCGCCGTAGTATTGAAGGACGTGCGGGGACGAGTAGGAGCGAACTGCCAGCGTGCGAACGGCAGGGTAGTGGCTTTCCATTCTCCCATGATACGGGCTTCTGAGAGCCCTTAGATCTGAGATTGAACGGTTGCATGGCGTGACTCTAGACCTATGGGTGAATATCCTATCCTGGAGGGTTATTCTGCAAATTTTCAGCAACTTAGCATGCAACCGTTTGATCTCAGATCCAAGGGCTGCCAGCAGCCCGTATCGTGGTCGCGCCTACCACGACCATCGCGTCGCTCGTGCGGTCGCGCCCTTGGAGATTTAACACGGTGCGTTAGGCTATCTGATGTTGGCATGTCATACATAGTCATCACTTAGTCACTCATACTACAACAAGGTTTTGGCTATAAGGTTGGCTATAAGTGTATTTATTTTTTTTACTTCTCTCTATCTCTTTCTTCGTACTCCCTCCGTCCCATAATATAAGAACGTTTTTGACACTAGTGTAGTGCCAAAAACGTTCTTATATTATGGGACACAGGGAGTACTAGTATTTATTGCATTTGCCAAGGAGTGACCTCTTCCAATGAAATGGTGTTGCTAAGTTTGCTTCATTAAATTAGCTATAGACTCAAAATTGTCTTTTCACCTAGGTACACGCGCTTAGCACCGTTTCTTCCTTGGGTCACCAAACTAGTCTCTCTCTTCTTGATTAACTTGCCACATCAGACTTTATGCCTATGTGGCAAGCTTAAGCACCTGTAGGAGCAAGTAAGTACAATAGTGCGCTTTACATGGCATTTTTGCATATGTGGAGGAAAGAGATGCAAGGAAAAAGTGGAGAAGTGGGCTCTCGTGCAAGAGCCAGCCTCTACTACATGGTGGAGCATTGGGAGAGGCGCCTGTATGGAGGTGGTCAGGAATCAGGAGACTCACGCCGGTCGTAGCGCCGTAGTTAAAATGATAATGGAAAGTCAAATCAAGGGCCCCACCTGTCCAGCAGTAACTCGCTGTCAAATCACACAGCCCTACGTTTGCAGCAGCCTACTCCCTCGTCTTCTCGCGTCTCTGTCGAACCGACTAGGCGGAACTGCCCCGCCTACCGCGCAGGAAAAGCCCGCGTAGTATACTCCCTCCGTCTAGGTGACCAAGGTGGAGAGGAAAACGAGAGAACTTAATGTTTAGTACAGTATTTGCTAAGGCTGGTTGTAATGGTACTAGCCTTAGCAATTTTGATGAGGTGTCATAGAATTAAATGAAGAAAGAGAGACAGTTGAGTACTATGTGCCATACATGGCAATAAATAAAGTACTACATGATACTAATATATGATACATGGCGCAGGAGTACTAAGTATTATTAATACAGTTTTGCTAGAACTCATCTAGATGAGATATAATTTGGTCTCATTCATCTTTTATAGCCATTGGATGTGATGCTATATAAGATGTGTGTGTGCTGATGTGGGTTGTATTTGTTCTTGTGCAACGAACTGACCACTGCATGTCATGTTTGATAGTCTCAAGTCATTAAAAGCATACAAGCCCCACATCTCTTCTTGGTTGATTCCTCTATTTATGTCAAAAAATAAGAAACAACGTGAGAGTTAATGCACCACGCCTATGTGTTTACTATTTGGTTTTCGTAAGATGACTTAATACTCACCTAGACGGAGGGAGTATTCGATTTGACAGCGGGCGGCGCAGTTCCCGATACGGCTTTAATGCAGACGAGGGAGGGAGTAGCGGTTCCCGATATGTTGAATGGCCAATGCATCCTCCTTCAATTAATGCATGAGGGAAGTAATGGGAGGAGGTCCGGGAAAAGAGGCTGCACGATGTGAATGCAACGCAGTTTGCCCTCATTGCCCTCATATAAAGGCGCCCCTCCATTCCAATGCATCTACCACATCGTACGCACCTAAGCATTTGCCTAAGCACCTACACTAAGCGCAAAAGAGCTCACTCCAGACCCATGGCGGCGATGCGCGTGAGTGGCCAGTGGCTGCGCCAGATGGTCCACGACGCCGGCCTACGGCATGGCGCCGAGGATCGTCTCCAGACGGTGTTGGAGACCGGCTGGTGGATGGCCGCCGTCGACGCCAACTACGACTCTCAGTTGGACCAGATGATCGTTGCCACCAGCAACAAGTTCACCGTCCTCAAGAAGCTCGCGGACGACATCGCCGTACTCCTCCAGCCCGCGCGCCCGGGCTCCTCATTGCCTGCCACCCTAATCGGCCTCCATGGCCGGAACCTCTTTCAAGCACTGGTGGCCCTGCGACTGCCCGCCGACGCTACGAAGAATGTCCACCTGGAGGTCGCGCTCGCCGCGAGGCGCCTCGCCCTGCAAGAATTCGTTGACCTTCACATCCATGTGTACGAGCAAATCGTGTACATAGGTATCTACAACGCCAGTGAGGACGCTACGATGTTGGCCTTCCTCAACCGGCTGGAAGCCTTGGATGCCTTTGCTGAGAAGCACCTCGACGTCGCCATAAAAGCCGTCGCTCCTTAGCCGCCGGTCGGTGGCCCGGCGCACTAAGTTGAGGAGGAGGAGGTCGTACGTTCGTGGATCCATCTTTCTTCTTGCCTTCTGTAACCACCACTGCGATTGCATCATCGTGGCCTTAATTCTTATTGTGCTGTTGCATTCTCATTCCAGTCAATACCGACATGTGCGATCCCTTTGCTTAATTATATGCATCACTGTAACTAGTACTCCATCCGTCAATTTATAAGTTGTGCTACCTTTTCCATCAACTTCGTGCAACGCACGGGCATCTTGCTAGAAACACTAGAATATGTCTATATAATCCGTATGTGATTGTCCATTTGAAATCTCAAAAAAGACAAATATTTAGGTACGGAGGGAGTAATATATTAGGAGTATATCAAAACAATAGTGATTTCTTTCAAGTTTGTGAACAAATACTACTATTCTACTACTTTGGATCCGTCGCAATGCACGGGCACATTGCTGGTAAAAGGAAAAGGCCTGCTGCATTCGCGTCGCACCCCCACACGCCCGGGAATCGGGAGTACAACACGGCCCATCCGGCATGACACATAGCTTAGGGAAGGCGTGTTGCCTAGCATTTTCACTTTCATGTGGGACCGCTGTTGAGCAAACCGACACCCCGCCCGCCGCCGGGTTGGAAAACATAAACGAGGGGAAGATCTAGCTGTAGCACGGAAGCCAAGAAATTTGGTGTCAGACGGGGCTCGTTGATAGAGTAGGAGCATTCCGTACTAGTACTACTCCTACTAGTACCAAGTTTGTACTCCTAATACTATATTACTAGTACTACCACTATACAACTAGTAGGTACGTGCACGGCACAACATCGTAGGAACAAAAAACGGGAAGATCTTGTTTTGGGTGATTTATCTTTTTTTCAATCAACGTAGTATGAATAATATGATGTGGGGGGCACCCATGAAGCTTATGTGGCTTGGTTGCATGGCTACGGAAGGTTAGAGAAAAATAAATAGATAATGTGTTTAGAGTGCACTTCACTAAATAGATATACTTTGGATCCATTGCAACGGATCGGCACATCTATATCTATACCCCCTATATAGTGTGTGAAAAACTTTGAAAGTTGGTCGTTGGATGAAGCCAATCCGACGGTACAAAGATGGCAAATCCGAGCACTACTGGCCGTTGGATATCATCCACCAGATTCTGCCACATGTATAATCTAGAAGACTCCATGGTTGAACTTAATTCATGACTAACTTTGCCACAACTAAGCTTAGGCAAAGTTATTAGTTCTTCAAAATGAGAGCCACAAGTTGGCAAGCCTAAGGGAATCTTGGCACATTTTTTGTGTGTATGTCATGTGGGGCCTTAGTGTGGCTTGCCTAAGGTGTGGCTTGAACCAAACACTCACCTAAGTTAATCAAACTTGTCGAACCTTACATTCCACCAGATTTTGCCACATGTTAGAATCCAGAAAGCTCCACATGTAGAAGCATAATGCACAAACCACCAGAATCTCATGCGTGCAATGCACGTGTACCTTACTAGTACTAGTTGGTAGTAGTAAGAAACAAATTCCAGTTTGGGCACGAGCTCGTACTGTGGGAGCACCACAAGGCCTGCCGCAGGAGTTACATTTCCCTCTCGGGGCCCACGGGACCGAACTTCAGTGGCTTAGTGCCCGGCCTATGAGTCAATGACATGCGGACCTTAAATGCGGCTGGCCCACATGTCATTCTCATGGTGGTGGCGTGGTTCGCGACTCACTCGTTCGAGATGAACCTGCCGGTGGTGGCGTGGCCGTGGCGAGGGTGCCACAGCTGGGCGTCGGGGCGTTACGAGGCGAAGATGGCCACACCGGCGGGTACTACCTGTAGTACATAAGTACTCCAGCTGAGGATTGATGACCGGGACGAAATGTGTCACGGCCGCTGGATGAAAATTCGATGGTGCGGGAGTACGGATCGGAGCACAGCAGCGGAGCAGGCAAACCGCGTCCAATCGGGTGTGTCTGTGGTAGAAAGTTGATGGTCGCCGCAGTTCAGCTGGCCCGCATGTCATGCACACAAAGGCAGAGGAGCGGTGGGGCCGAGAGGGATGAGGGGCACGTCGGGGGGATGAGGATCCCCTGACGCAAACAATCCTACCATTCTGTCACTGACATGTGGGACCCATAAGCGTGGGTCCCACCTGTCAGCAAAGGAAAGGCAGGGCAAGGCAGTGATAGCCACGTCAGAGGATCCATGTGCACGTTGGGGGACGTCGTGCCGTGGGTTGGAGCGGCATCGTGGGAATCGCGTGTGGGTGTGGCAGTGGTAGAAACAAGAAACGTGATGGTCGTCGTGGTTCAACTTCCATGGACAAGTTGTCATGTCTGCTAACACATGTATATCAAAACTAGAGTGTTTATATTTCAAGCACGTGAACAAGTATTATTCTACTACTTTGGATCCATTGCAACGCACGGGCCAGCACATTGGTAGTAGTAGTGTCCATCTCTATCTCTAGAGGCCTTCCCTCGTTCATCCTTTTCTCTCACAAGATAAACTACTCATACAAATGCATCTTGATGTTCCGTGGAACGCACGAGGATGTTTCCTTGGGGGTCTCTCCAGCGCGGCGTGGCCGTAGTTGCAAGTTGACACCCCTTGATATGCCGACGTTGAGGGGCACTCGGATTTCCTCCGATGAGCAGGTAAGATGAGTTTGATCACGTAGTAAATGCATTCTAAAGACTACTTCCATGTCCATTTCCTAATTCTCCCCCTGCCCACTGTTTCACAGGTTAGGCTCGGTGCGAGTGGAGATTGGCTTGCATATGTACGGGAGGGTACCAACATCAATTTGCACAACATTTACAACGGTGACACCGTTCCCGTAGAACCTTTGTCCAACATTGGGATCAGCCATGCAACGGGCCACCGCATGAATTTTCTAACCGCATCTTCGCGGTGACAAACCAGGGGACTTATTTTGTATGGGACACATCCTACAATATACTCCCTCTCCCCCAGTTTATTTGTTTTGAATCTTTTCGTTTTATAAGTTTCAAATTCAAATTTAGAGCTCCCCATCACATGTTGAGATTACAATGTCCATTAAATCGTTGCGTGCATGTATAGTAAAGAAACAAATCTCGAGTTTGGCACGAGTTCGTGCTGCGGGAGCACCACAACCCCTGGCGCAGGAGTTACATTTCCCTCTCAGGGCCGTCGGGACTGAGCTTCAGTGCCTTACTACACCTACCTTTGAGTCAATAACATGTGGACCTGATAGGTGACTGGTCCACATGTAATGCTCCCGTAGGCAGAGGGGCAGTGGGGCCAAGAGGGGTGAGCCACAGGTCGGGGGATGTGTGGTTTCATGGGTTCGAGCGGCGTCGTGGGAATCGCGGGTGGCTATGGTAGAAACTTGATGCTCGCCGCATTTTAGGTGGCCCACATGTCATGCACACAAAGGTAGAGGGGCGGTGCGGCCGAGAGGGGTGAGGCGCACGTCGGGGGGCGTGGTGCCGTGGGTTGGAGAGGCGTCGTGGGAATCGCGAGCTGAAACGTGATGGTCGCCGTAGTTGAACTTCCATGGACAAGCTGTCATGTCTACGGACACATGCACTGCATACCGATCACTGGAAGGAGTAGCAGAGAAAGCTATATATGCGGATAAATAGTTCCTTATAGTCAAGCGGACCCACGCTACTACTCTGTTCCAAAGACATGCACACCATCGAAATAGTCCATCTATATCAATATACACCGAGAGGGAATAATTTTTTACAAGAGAGGAAATAGTTCATCCATCCATAATGCCCTTTTCTTCTTCTTCTTCTTCTTCTTCTTCTTCTCATTATCTGTGGGAGATGGCTTCGCAACAAGCTCTTTGGACCTTGCAGCTATCTCGAAACTCACACGGGCATCGAGGGCAGCATATTTTATCCGCTCGTACGTCAAGGGATAATTCTCCCATCCAGACGACCTTAATGCCACCGTCTCGTCACCCTTCTGAAGATTTGTACCAAGCACAAAATTTGCTATGTCGAATAGGGATGGTGTCTGTTTATCACAATCTTCTACAGGAATTTTGATTCTGGTTTGTAGGTTAGCGATGCTTTTCAAATCAAGGTTGTACGCTCCAGCTTCTGTTTGTCCCCTTCGATGGCTGCCCCACAGAAGTATACGTCCTCCCGAGACAAGAAAACGTGAAGCTCACCTGGTATGGAGGGTGAGTGTATGATGTGGTACACCAAAACATCATCTTCGAGGCACAGTTGAAGGACCACGGCGCGCTGGATCTTCCCAGGGGCACGCTCCGTGTACTCTGCGTCGAGACCGATGACCCTCGTCTCTACCTTTTCGAGGGAGTTGGATACATTGTCGATCCACTGCCGAACAACCCTTGGGTGGTCGGTGACGGTGGCAACTATGCACATCGAGCCTTCGACGAGGACATGTTGGACGCTAAAAACCTACATCTCGATCTCTTTCGCCATTTGGAACCGCTGGAACGGAGGGCTATTGTTTGGAGAATTAGGATTAGATGGCTAGTCTAACTGAAGTAGTAGATGATTATTTAAAGAGGTTAAAACAATGTGAACGTAGTGGGGTTTGGATGCAAATGAAGACGAAGGGGAGGTGAAGAAGCCGAGGAGAATCGGTTCCCGATGGAGAAGTAAATGGGAGAAGTGGCGTGCAGGCAGTTGATTAGACGGCTAGGTAGACTAAACGAAAAGGCTATGCGGGTAGACTGATGAGTCGTACCTGTTCGTGTACGTGCCCATCCTTCCTGATAGGTGGGACCTATGCAAACAGATAAAAAAATGTGTCGTAGTTTTTTTTGAGCACGTGAGTGGGAGACACAACATTCTCTTGTTAAGGAATACTCCCTCCGTTTAGGTGAGTATAAGTCACCTTATGAAAATCAGGTTTTCCCAAAACCTTTAGGCGTGGAGCATTAACTTCCTGCTCGATCCCCTCCCAGCCTCGTTAGCCAGCGTTCTCTTCCTCTGCTGTCGCGTTCTACCTTTCCATTTTTCCTCTTCTCAAGTGTGGAACGATCTGCATGCCGTCCTTGATGCACCAGAACGACCACTGCATGCATCGCGGCAGGGCATTGATTGGGCATGCACGAGAATTTGGTTCTGCTCGCAATATGGATGATACCTGAACGATGAAGTGAACAGGCATGCTAGCACGGGAGACCTATTTCCGCTATACAATACTGGAGTACTCATGTTCCTACTAGTAGTAGTAGTAGTAGTACAACTGTGGTACACTTGATGGTCAAAATACTATTCATCCGGTCCTCACAGTGAAGTGACAACACCCTACACCTGACACTAGTCCAGGCGGCGTGTTCGGGTTACCAAAGTCAGCCTCACCCTGTGCACTGTGCAGTCTGTCACCGCCGCTGTACAGCACATTGGCGCCTCGCCTCGTCTCCCTCTCCGCTCCCATAGCACCACTCCATCTCCATCTCCTTCTCCGTCTCCGTCTCCATCTCACTGTGCCCCCGTGTACCGTCGCCTCACTCGCCTCCCCCAGTACCACTATTCCCTCGCTAGCCGCTCCAGCACCGACATCCTTCTCCCCCGTAAATCAAGCCCCCTTCCAAACTCCACCATGGCTGAACGCGAACCGCACAGCATCCATATGAGCCGCGATTGGAGCAATCTCCCCAGTGACATCCTCGACCTCTGTTGTTCGTGTATGGATATGTTGAGCACCCTGCGGCTGGCTGCATGCTCGAGGGACATGCACACGGCCATCGTCGAAGTGAGGCTTAAGCTTTTCAAGACACCCTGCTTGCTGCTATCTGGTCTTGCGAGATTGGCTCACCATGATACGGAGGTGTGCATGATGCCCCTCGACTTCAATCCGATCTCCATTAGCCGAAACTTCTTTGCAAGTATGTAGTGGGTCGCCGTACATCATTTCCCTCGACATCGATCCGATCACCATCGCCCGAAACTTCTTGGCAGGTATGTACTGGGTCGGCATGAACTCCCACTGGATGGCTGCCTTCAGAGAAGACGGTAAAAAGTTGGTGCTCGTGAACTTCCAGACCTCCCATGGGATTATCCTTCCTCCGTTGGATTATATAGAGTATTACCATCGCGGTCCAAGTCATCTAGATTACTACGTCAGTTGGACGGACCTTGTTTTGCAGAAGATTGTAATCTGCCAAGTGCCCACACGACATGCGAATTACGCAGACTTCAAGCTAATTGCCTTGTTCGACCACGGACTCGCCTATCTTTACGCCGGTGCCTTCTTTAGCTGGAGACAACTCGGCTCGCAGTGGATCATCGTCAAAGCTGATACACACTTCTGTGATGCTATTGAACACAATGGCATCATCTACGCGATCGACAAAGCAGATGGCACCACGTATTGCTGGGACGGCGCATGTAAGTTGTTTTCGTCTCATGTTAATGATGACGCCATGACACTGTTTGAACTTTTTGTGACGATTGGCATATCCCTGTTTGAGCAGAATTTGAGTAGAACTATGGCAATGTATTAGAGACGCCGTAAATCAGCTATATTTGGAATGAGTTAATTCATGCGATTGTGACCATGTCATTATAGCCAATTTGTACCCTGAATAATCAAACGGTTAGGAATATATCGATATTATCCTTATTTTACAGTAATCTATATACTACTAGTAAATATGAGTGTGTATCAATGGCCATGTTAGTTTCCTCATCATGCACCACACTGTTGGTTTCATCTAACCATACATTAGGGAAGTAAATGTGCATATGGAGAACTCTATATTTGGAAGTAGTGAAATCCTGCAATGCTTACCATGTGTACATACCTATATTCGCCCTTCAGCAATCAATGGCTAGAATAATATCCTCACAAAAAATTTGCCGACAGAACACGAGTATATAACAATGCATGGTCTGTTAGTTACCTTGAAGAATTTTTTTGTGAGGACAGAACATGATTACTCCCTCCGTTCCCAAATATTTGTCTTTCTAGAGATTTTAACAAGTGACTACATACGGAGCAAAGTGAGTGAATCTACACTCTAAAATATGTCTACATACATCCGTATGTTGTGTCTATTTGAAATGCCTAGAAAGACAAATATTTGGGAACGGAGGGAGTACATAACATGCATGACATGGTAGTTTCCTGTGAAGAATCGATTGCGAGATAACATGAGTATAACCATGCATGGCACTTCTATATTTTCGAACCCAGTATACATTTCCCTGTATTTTCCTCCCAATTCCAACAGGGACATATCAATGTTGTTTCTTGCATTATCCTACTCATACTCTGAACAATGCTGATCTTACATTAACAATGCCTGTCCTTTTTGATATGATGCAGTGTCCCTACAGTTACTGCCCTTTGTAATCATACCACCTTTGCCAAAAACAGGGAAGCACAACTGGTTCCTCGCTCGATCAGACGACGGCAAAAGACTGGTGATCATTCGGACACATGAGCCAGAAAAGTTATATTGCAAAAACCCCACTGTATACAAGCACCGTGTAATACGTGAGTATCCGGACAGTGGTTGTTACGTCTATGAGCAAGATACCAGCTTGTTGGGGCCTTTAGGATTTTTTAGTTGGAGGCGGGTAAATAGCCTTGGTTCACACTCTCTGTTTCTCGGACTCAATTATCCGATTAACCAGGAGATCACCGTTGGCAAGGACCTTGATGGCAGAGAGGCTCTGTTTGCTATGGAAAATTGTGTCTACACGGCGAGCCCTAGGAGTTTGGGAGCAAACTCCCCTGATTGTCAACGATACAGCCTGCAGCCAAAAGAAGGTGAGAATGACAAAGGCATCCGGATTAACTTTGATCCTTGGATGTCTCAATTACGACAGGCAGTGATGTGGTTCAAGCCTTCAGGTTGATAGGTAATTGGGCTGTTGCATCGAAAGGGTGGAGTACTGGTGTCTCTGGATCACTGGTCGCTGAAGCGGGGCTGCAAATTATGATGGTGTTGGATCATCTCTTCGAATGACTTTGTTGTCTTTGTTGCTGGTTCTGGATGGGTAGTTCTTTCTTTTGTTATGCATATTCCTTGTCATTTGGTCATCCTCGTCTATGTCACTCTTACTATGTAATAGTTGCTTCTGTTTAGAATGTCATTCTCGTCTGGATCACGAGAGTCTGAGCGCTGCAGATGGGTGCGTTTTTATGGTGTAGCAAGACTTCTTATGAACTATCATGTCTTGCTGTTTATGTCAGTAGTAGTCACTAGTCAGTGTTTGAATGTTGTATATATCGTTGTTTCAAACTGTTTATTGTCTCGAACTACTGGTGGGCTAAATGAGGGCATCACCATTCTCCAGTGTTCAGAGTATATCTCCTTTTTTCAAGTTATATAATTTGACCTCAGTGTCTTTTCGATGATGTACACTTGTTTGGGACAGTGAGGTGTCGTTGAATATGGGCCGAGTAGTAACGCAATGCCAAACAGGTCAATTATGATTCTCAGGCCGGGCTCTCAAAAGATCCTAAAAAAAGGCCGGGCTCTCCAAAAAAGAAAGAATAAGGACTCTTAGGCCGACATGTGGGCGCCACCGGTGTTTTCGTGTGCTTGCGCGCCGAGAGCATATTGGCGCGTGCTCGAAATTCATGCTACCTTTTCATCCCCAGTCTCCCACCCCTCCCCCACCTCTGGAATCTCGATTCCTACTCCAGTTCCCCCAAATCCCCCTCCTGTACTCCTTGTACTCAAGCGCACTATCATGTCGCCAGTCAACGCGGATCTCCGAGCCGGAGATCCTGAGGTCCGTCCTGCCTTCGGTCGCTGTGTGCTGTCACTCAACAGTGGCATGGCAGCGCTTGACGACCAGTTTGCCGGCAAAGTGCTGATGGTAACCATCAACGGCGACCGGCCTCCCGTCTCGCCGGACGACCTTGTCAAAGCTCTTGGCATTGCGCACGGCATCCAAATAAGTGACTTGCTCATCGAAGTCTGTCCGCCACCGGCTGATTTCTTCGTTAGGTTCCGGACAACTTTCGACTGCAGTCGTGTGTTCGAATCTTCCCGGCGATTGTTCTGTGATGGCGCGCTGATGAGCTTTGATCGGTGGCACCCAGGATGGGGCTCGGTGCCCTCTGAGCTTGAGTTTTTAACAAAGCTTACCTTCCACGGCATGCCTCGACGTGCTTGGAACGGCGAGTCCATGAACGAGCTTATCAACGACCTTGGAGGTGAGCTCGTAAGTATGTTTGTTCCTCCAGACAGCTGGGCTCTGACGGTTATGGCATGGATGAAGAAGCCGTCCACCATACCGAAGGTGATTGGTGTTGACATACCGGTGCATGAACCGGGGTTGTACTATTCGTCACCACCAAGGCCGCCGCGGACCACGTTAGGGATGTACCTGTATCGAGTGTTCGTTCATGTCGAAGAAGTGGTCAATCCATCAATCGAAGTCCTGCCGCCGCCGCTGGTGCCAGGGTCCGTCGACAACGTCCATTACAGGAGTCAACGTCAGACTTTCCCCGTGTTGCTCGGAACGATGGATGGCACAGGGCCTACTCCATCGCGCGGCGGAGGCCACTGCTTCTTTGGGAGAAGAGGCAGGGCTGGCTGCCTGGATGTGCTCTAATTTGAGGTAACAACTGAATCTTGTCAGATACTAGTTAAATCCGAGCTATGGGTGTGAAGCACTGATATGCCAGTACATTTGATTGTGACCTGTTCTAATTTTGTACCTGAACTTTTTTTAGAAAGGGTTGTACGTCAACTTAATGTGCTAGCAGAACTTATTGTGTTGTCTGTCTGTTTTCTTTGCACAACATTCAAGATATTTCCCCGTCATTGATAAAGACGATGAACCGTTATGTACGACTTTGTTGGTTTCAACATAGCCCTTCCCGTAGCGATCCACTGCTTCCATCCTAATTGTGCCGCCTGCGTGAAATTTTTGTATGCAAGTTCAGTGTGCTATGATGTTCTATATGATTGTGTCAACTATATAAGTTTTTACTCAGCATCAGCAATGCATATGGCTGAAAGATGTATTTACGAGCATCGACCGATGGGTCTCTCTCTCTATCTCTCTCTCTCTCACACACACACACACATGCACACACACACGCACACGCACAAGTGGGACCCATTGAATTATTTATTTGCTTGTGACAGCTTTTAATTAGGTTCCACTGTAATCTAACTTTTTTCTTAAGTTATTAATTGAGCTCAGTGACTTCAAAAAGTTGTACAGAAGCCTTGTTTGGGCCTTTCCGGCATCGCTGAATGTGGGCTGAGTAACCATGTTAGGTTGTACTGTACTACACAGGCCTTTTTTTCAACATCGGCAATGCAACTGGGCCGACAGTTGTACACAATATCTGGGTCAACTTGTTATTCTCCGCCCCGCTGGGCTGCAAACTTTCCTAGGAGGTAGGCATTAGGCTTAACAAGAAAATGGACTTTAAGAAATAATAAATGGGATGTAATTATAATAACTGAACAGTTACTATGCACCAAACACGTAATTAGTTTGAAAAATATATTATTTTTGGAATTTGAAAATTCTAATTTCATTACTTGTTGCGCACGCAATATTTCGTTGGATTTTAACGTAATACAACTTTATTTTGAAATTATATTTAACCTGACTAGAAATTTCGGATAAAAATATTTCGGATCCCATCAAAATGTGGGAATTTTTTTTGAATTCTGCTTTGAGCGGTTGTTTTAAATTATTAATCGTTGTCCTAGCTAGAAGTTGGGCTGTACTTTTAACAAACTGTAAATAGGCTGTAGTAAATTCCATTAGAATTAAAAAATGGGTTGTACATTCTTACAAATCGCAAATGGGCTATATGTTCTCTGCCAAATCCGAGCTGTGGGCCTACTAAGTTGACGCGTACCAAGGGCTTTGTCAACTTAGTCAATATAAACGATTCTAGCTGCAGTGATCGTACGATGTCCATCCAATGGCCGTAGTGCTTCTTCAACCTCTGGTCTTCTTGCTCTAGCCGCCCAAAGCAGCGCCGGTCGTGTCGCATGCTCCTGCCTCCCGTGGCCGGCTGTGATGCCGCGGAGGCCTCACCGCCCCGTACTACTCCCACCGCTGGCCAGGTCATCCCTCTACTCACCCAAACCCCCTGTTATTCTGCGGCAACGGCAGCCTCACACCGCAGCCGAACCAGTGAACCCTCGTACTCCTCTCCGCGCGGGCTTCCACTACTACGTCTTCCGCGGCTCCGCGTCGTCCCCTTCCTAGGCCTCGCCGTCGTCCAGACCACCGCCCTGGTGCTCTCGGCGCGGCGTGGTCAACGTGGTCAACGACCGACTTCCATCGGAAGAGTACTGTACGTGGAGAGGCTGACAGCTGGGTCCGGGCGGCCGCAAGGAAGTGCCTCCTTATTACGCGCAAAATAATTATTCCTCCACCTGACAGCAGGGACCCATCGGACGGGCCACCTTATTTCGCGAAAAAAATGTTTCCCCCCTGACTGCTGGGACCCATCGGACGAGCCAGCTTATTTCGCGAAAAAAATGTTCCCCCCGCTATCAGCTCGGACCCACTGGAAGTGCCTCCTTATTACGCACAAAAAAATAAATACTCCCCCTGCTAGATGGGACCCGCCATGGTGGGAGGCTGACTTGTGGGCCTACTAAGTTGACTGGGATGGGGGACTTTGTCAACTTTAGTCAATATGAACGATTCTAGCTCCAGTGACCGTACGATGTCCATCCAACGGCCGTAGTGCTTCTTCAACCTCTGGTCTTCTTGCTCCAGCCGCCCAAAGCAGCGCCGGTCGTGCCGCATGCTCCTGCCTCCCGTGGCCAGCTGTGCTGCCGCGGAGGCCTCACCGCCCCCTACTATTCCCACCACTGGCCAGGCCCTACGGCGACGGCAGCCTCACACCACAGCCGAACCAGTGAACCCTCGTACTACTCTCCGCGCGGGCTTCCACTGCCGCGTCTTCCCCGGCTCCGCGTCGTCCCCTTCCTAGGCCTCGCCGTCGTCCACCGCCGTGGTGCTCTCCGCGCGGCGTGGTCAACGTGGTCAAGGAACGACTTCCATCGGAAGAGTACTGTACGTGGAGAGGCTGACAGCTGGGTCCACGGCTACAGCCCAGTTTTGTTGTGATTTGCCAAGTAAGTCGCTTTGTCAGGCCTGTTGGGCTGCAAATCTTTCAAGACGAGGAGAGCTTTCATTTGGCTGGCCGAGAAAATGGCCCATCAGTAATGAGAAATGGGTTGTACATTTTTAAAACACATCAAACCGGCAATTAGTTTCAAATATCTTTTTTTTCATTTCGAGATTTTAAATCACATTATTTTTTATGCGTGGAGAATTTGTTGGATTTTATATTGATATACATTTATTTTTTAAATCAGTTTGAATGTGAGTCAAAATTTCAGGATTAAAAACAGTTCGGACCGCACCGAAATATGCAAAATTTCATATAATTTTTTAACCGTGGCCACAATATGGGCTGTAATGCTATCAAAAAGAATATGGGCTCCAAAAAAACCTTAATAATTAGCAAATGGGCTGTAAATTATTAGAAATAATGGCAGATGGGCTGTATGTTGTTTTCCACATATTTGAGGCTTTCCTAAAAAAAGGTTGACGCACAAGCAGTGACTGTTGGATGGCCATCCAATGGCCATCGTGCTTCTTCAATCTCTGCTCTTCCTGCTCCAGCCGCTCAATAAAGCGCCGGCGGGACTGCCTGCTCCCTCCTCCCCGCGGCCGGCTCTGCTGCCGCGCAGGCCTCACCACCCCACCGTACTCCCATCGCTGGCGTAGCCATCCCTCTACTCACCCACACCTGCTGTTATTCTCCGGCGACGGCAGACGAACCAGTAAACCCTCGTACAGTCGTACTCCCCTCCGCGTGGGAAACAACTGCCGAGTCTTCCCTGCCTCCGTGTCGTTCCCTTCCTAGGCCTCACCGTCATCCACCGCCCTGGTGCTCTCGGCGAGGCCTGGTCAACGTGATCAACGACCGACATGCATCTGAAGTGGACTGTACGTGGAGAGGCCGACAGCTGGGTCCACGGCCGCACGCAAGGAAATGCCTCCTTATTACGCGCAAAATAATGATTCCTCCACCTGACATCAGGGACCCACCGAAAGGGCCTCTGTATTTCGCGAAAGAAACGTTACCGCCGCTGACAGCTCGGACCCGCCAGCTATATCTTTGCACGCAAGGAAGTGCCTCCTTATTACGCACAAAAAAAATGAATACTCCCCCTGCTAGCTGGGACCCACCATGGTGGGAGGCTGACTTGTGGGCCTACTAAGTTGACTGGGACGGGGGCCTTTGTCAACTTTAGTCAATATGAACGATTCTAGGTCCAGTGACCGTACGATGTCCATCCAACGGCCGCAGTGCTTCTTCAACCTCTGGTCTTCTTGCTCCAGCCGCCCAAAGCAGCGCCGGTCGTGCCGCATGCTCCTGCCTCCCGTGGCCGGCTGTGCTGCCGCGGAGGCCTCACCGCCCCCTACTATTCCCACCGCTGGCCAGGCCCTGCGGCGACGGCAGCCTCACACCGCAGCCGAACCAGTGGACCCTCGTACTCCTCTCCGCGCGGGCTTCCACTACCGCGTCTTCCCCGGCTCCCCGTCGTCCCCTTCCTAGGCCTCGCCGTTGTCCACCGCCCTGGTGCTCTCGGCGCGGCGTGGTCAACGTGGTCAAGGAACGACTTCCATCGGACGTGGACTGTACGTGGAGAGGCTGGCAGCTGGGTCCACGGCCGCAGCAAGGAAGTGCCTCCTTTTCCTCCACCTGACAGTTGGGACCCACCGGACGGGCCACTGTATTTCGCAAAAAAACATTTCCCCCTGACTGCTGGGACCCACCAGCTACATCTTCGCACGCAAGGAAGTGCGTCCGGGCAAAAAAAACGATTCGCCCCCTGACTGCTGGGACCCACCAGCTACATCTTTGCAGGCAAGGAAGTGCCTGGCAGTCGGGACCCACCTGGTCGAAGCGTACGTAGCATTGTCATTCTGGTCGCGAACGTGTACGTACATACTGCTCAATGTAGAGGCACGCATGTGTCGTAGTAGAGGCGCGCACGTAGCATCTACACTTACCTACAGCGGCCAGTGTGCAAGAAAGAAAATATGGCCACGTACGTACATACGGGCAGGGTCTCGAACGCCTACTCGCGCATACGTACGGCCAGGGCTCGTGTACATGGCTGGGTCGGAACGGAGAAACAGCGTCGTCGTCGAGTTCATGGGGAGCCAACCGGCTGGGTCGGAACGGAATGCGTCATCGTGTTCATCGGGAGGGCTTGGACGGAACAGCTGATGGAAACGAGGCCTGGCGTACCGCAAAACGGAGGAAACGGCCTTGTGTTCGACCGGCCACGTTTGAAACGGGATCCTGTTCATCGGGAGGGGTCTGGCGTACCGCAAAACGGAGGAAACGGACCTCATACGGTCGAAACGGGGGTCCTGTTGATCGGGAGGGGTGTGGCGTACCGCAAACGGAGGAAACAGACTTGTGTTGGAGCGCTACGGTCGAAACGGGGGTCCTGTTCATCGGGAGGGGTGTGGCGTACCGCAAAACGGGACTCCACGGGACCTGTTCATCTCCACCGTCGACCCCCTCCCGCCTCCACGGGCTACTGTTCATCCACCGTCGACCTCCTCCAGCCTCCACCTGTGACTGTTCATCCACGGGCTCCTGTTCATCCAGCCTCCACCACGCGCTACTCCATCGGCTACTGTTCAACCAGCCCTCTCCACGGGCTCCTGTTCAACCACCCCTCCATGGGCTACTGTTCATCCAGCCCTCCAACGTCTACTGTTCATTCTGCCCTCCACAGGGTGGTCCTGTTCATCCTGCCCTCCACGGGGTCCTGTTCATCCAGCCCCAACCGGCTCGATCGATCGAGGTCCTGTTCATCCAGAGGCAACACCACGGGGTCCTGTTCATCCACCCCCACCGGGAACTGTTCATCCAAACCCCCCCCCCCCGGCAACGCTCACTGTTCATCCAGAGGCAGCATCGATCGGCTTCAGTTAGCAGCAGTAGCGAAGGAATCGCTTGATCGGGTTCAGTTAACAGCCATCGATCGATCGCTCGGGTTCAGTAACGCGTAGCCTGCAGTGCAATCACTCGGGTTCAGTTAGAGCCCAACGCCTCGCTCGGGTTCAGTTAGAGCCAACGCCTCGCACACACGCGCGTATGTGTACGAGAGAAACGCGCATCGCTCGGCCCCCAACCTCCCACCGTAACCGGGAACTCCCCGAAATTTTCCTCGCCCTCGCTTCTACCACGATTTTTTTCCGTCATGGACGGCCCAAAGAATGTCATGCAGCTGCGTCTCCGGCCCGCCCAGGACGAAAAGCCCATTTTCTGTCATGATTTTTTGTCATAGAAGTAGGAGCCCACCACATCTATGATGATACCGGGTTTTGTCACAATTATCGTCATAGAAGTGTCATATGTATGACAGAAAAAAATTCGTTCGGCCCAAAATGTCACGGATGTGTCTTTTTTTGTAGTGGTTGTCGGTACCGTCTTAACCAGCTCAACACCACACTTGTCAGTATGTCACTTGGGGGCTTCGTGTTCAAACATAGGCGTATTTGACCAAAGAGAACATAGCGTTACTACCCTCTTGACCAGGTTTGTCCAAACATAGGCGTATTCAACCAAAGAGGACATAACCTTTCCGGGTCGTCCTACCTGTAGCCAGCTACTTCAACTCCATCGGGTAATCCCGATTGACCCGTCGAACTCTTAAACGATCAATCTTACGCCGTATTCGACCAAGATCTGAGCTTGTTAAGGTTCAAACGGCGGCTTGTCATGCGAGAGCACGGTTTACAGATAGTCAGGATAGATCCAGGCTTCATAAGCTGCCTTCCCTGAAACTTGGATAAATCGGCCCATGATGTATGCTGTTACTCTGGCCCCGCGTACTCCTGATAAGTCTTTGAGCAAGACCAGACTTTATCTAGGGTTCAAACATCGATTGGGCACACTGTGAGTCAGGATCACAGAACACACGAACAATCCAGTGGCTCATGCTAGTTTCATTGAAGAAGACACTTTGGCTTGGCAGCCCACAAAAGCCTCGAATTTCTTTTGATTTTTCATCCGAAGATTTCTTCTTTGACTTATGGTTTTTTACAAGTCGAGCCCAATTGCCCTATTTATGGCTCATATTTGAAAGCATCTTCCGGGTCTCTATAACCCGCCAGGATGGCAGACTCTAAGTCGCCAGAATATCATACTCTTATGTTTACAATTACGGCTCTACCGCCTCTAACTGCATAAGGTTGCTCAACCGGCAGTCTAAGCATACAGCCACAGGTATGATATTTTATGTTAAACATTACGGTCAGACTACCCTGGTTATGGACTATTTGTTCCCAGTGGCTTCAATTGGATATCATGACCCGCCCGGCGGTAAGCCGCCAGGGCGCTTGTATTTTCTTTGTGTGCAGGATAATAATCATTCAGATCTGCATAAATCAAAGGCTATCATACCCATAATGCTTTTTTAAAACCGGCGGATCAGCAGTATTAAGCAAAAGCAGAAACGTGCACGGTGGCATGACAGATTCAAGTTTTTACTACCCTATTACACGGCTCCATGAGCCGAATGAGATCAAGTGTTTTTCAAAAAGATCAAGTATCTAAACCGCCCGGCGGTTCAATCTTCCTAGCCTTGCTGACTGGAGGCTTCTGCATCATCCCTTGTCGGTTCTTCGTCTTCTTCCGCCGTCTAAAAAGTTGGTGATGACCAATCGATGCCAGATAAAGCTTGAAATTTAGCTTCGTCATCTATAAGATCAGACGACTCAACTTCAGGGGCAAAGGTGTGCTTACGGATTGGGGGATTAAATCCATCACTCTATAAGCCGGGGTCGGCATCTTCTGATTCTCCTGGTTATAAGCCGGATGATACTTTGCAAGATCAGAATCATTGGCACTCAGAGTCGCCATTGGACGTATTTCCTTTATGCAAGCTGAGAAGTCCTTCTGATCAAACGAAGTGCCATCTTCCTTTAAGCTTGGGTATCCAGTGGCTACCTCGAACGGGTCAAGCTCTGGTACCCATGCTTTGGCCAGGCTCAAAGCCATCACGGCGCCGGCCCTTGTAGACGATCGTTTCATCTCCTCAAACCTGGCAGGCAGCACAGAAAGCTTTTTCAACACATCTATCAACATAGTAGGCGCCTGATTCATTGGAGAAACTGCGGCCAATGCACGTTGGGTTCCGTTGTACAACTGTTCTACAAGTGTGTAGACAGCCTTGAGCTTCACAAGCATGTCTTGATTGAGGTTGCTGCTCCTGGGACCTGGATATATCACAGATTGGTTAAATGGCGAGTTATATGATCACAACAAAAATTCACTTTTGATGACTAGCAAGGCGACTCACCAAAGATAGCAGAAACCATCTGCGATACACGGTGTTTCAAGCCAGAGAGCTCAGTGGTCACCTCTTGAAGCGCTACCTCTGCTTTCTCAGCCCACTGCGTTAAAGCAGTCTTTTCTTCAGCCCAAGTCTTTTTCTCCGCCTCAAAACTGGTCTTCAGCTTTTCCGACTCAGCCACGCTAAACTGGAACTTTGACTCAGCTTTCCGGGTCTCAGTTTCCTGAGTCGCCAGCCGGGTCTATGCATCGTTCAATTGAGACTCCAGTTCAGTAGTAGCAGCCTATATGAAGTATAGAGTTATCAACATTTCTATGAAGGTTACAAGAATATAAGTCCCAAGTCTTTTGCAAGCAACAACACTTGACACTTGGGGGCTAATGTATGTCAAAGAAATTTTTCATGAAACGGCTCTTATAACTAAAGTCCCAAGCACTTTGCAAGCAAGACTACTTGGAACTTGGGGGCTAATGCATATCGCTTGTATCTTCTTCATCATGAGCCGGATGTACTGTAAACAGTCCCAACCGACTCATGGGGGCTATGCTATTAAGCTCTCTTTTCTTACACATTGATAAATAGGACCGGCTCATTCGTGCTGATTAAACCGGCCCTTGGGGACTACGAATGCAAAGTTAAACTGCTTAAGCATCCGGTTTATTTTAAACTGGACTTGGAGGGAATCTATGGCAGAAGCTTATGGATTCTTCTAAGTCTACAGCCTATTCCATATTATCATAACCAGTAGACTTGGGGGCTGGCAGGAGGTACATAACTTATTTAAAAGCCGGAAGTCATACCTCATATTTCTGGTGCATCTGTTTCACCATATCAATCTCAAGGTCGCGACTGGAATGAACTTGGTTAAGATAACCAGAGAATACTTCATTGACGGTCAGTTGAGAATAATCAGTGATGTCAAATTTCAATTTCCACCTCTCAATGAACTCATCCTTTGGGGAGTGTTTGGCCAAGACAGTTGGACATCCCGGTTCTTGGAAGCTGGTGCCAGTAATCATAACGTCTTCACCATGTTCTTCTGGCGGCTTAAGTGGGTTGGATGACTCGGTGGGCGCAGGATTGACATCCGTACGGTCCCGGGAGAGGTCGGGAATTTCAGGTGCAGGGTCAGAGACAGGTTCTTCCGGCTGTTTGTTAGAAACTTCAGACGCAGAGACTTGTTGCTCCGGCTCAGCAGCTTTAGGTGCCTCAGTTGGCTTGGTCACCTTTGCCTTCTTGTTTGGCTTTGCTTGACCACTACACGGGTTATGACAAGTCAGTACAAATATAAGAGTATAAAGAGTTACAGAGTAAAATTAATTGCCATTACCCAGGGGCAGTCTTAAAAGCCGGCAACTCAGTTTGTGATGAGTCGCCAGAGGAAGAATGGGCAAGCTCCCGGTTAATTGAATCAACAGAGTTAGGAGGAAGACAGATAAGACCCGCCAGCGGGTAAAAAAGAGTTTAAGTTAAAAAAGCACCTCGTTTCGATGTTTCCAAGGAGCAGGGGTGTTCGGTAAGCCGGAGGACAATTCTTCACCTCCACTGGTCCGGGTCTGACGCCGACCTCGTGTTGCTATTGCTTCAAAAGAAAGTGAGGATCTAAATAAGCCAAGGGTGTGAAAACCCTACTTTTTGGGTTACTTGTCGAAGTTTCTGTCTTGGCAAAGAGTGAGCCGGAGGAAATGATAGTTACCTCTTCTTCAGCTGCTTGGATGGCTCCCGTGTCATCCTGGTAATAGTCAGAGTCAACAAGATGATGGAAAAACAAGCCAAGAGAATCAAGGGCTACCTCCGACTCAGAGGTGTCATCCAGATTCAGCAGTTTAGAGGCACTGGGTTTCTTTTTGCTCTTGGTGGCTTTCCTGGCGGCTTTCTTGGCAGCCCTGGCCTTCTTAGCAGCCTCATGATCATACTCCATTTTCCAAAAATCATACTTAGCCTGCAAAGGTTATTAAGGGTTGAGTTAGTAAGGTATTTTAATGATGAGGTCAAGATAAGTAAATTCAGAAACTCACATCTGGTGGCGGGTTAAGCTTGCAGAAAGGGGCCAGACCCACTTTAACACAATCTTCTGGATCTTCATTCAGAAGAGACTTAACCATTTCATTTACTGTTTCATCAGTTAATGGTGCAGAGCTATGGCGCAGTGAATCCTTTACACCACCAGTGTAAGTACACATTAAGCCGGTGCGGCGGCTCAAGGGTATGATCCGCCAAGAAATCCAACACCTGACTAAATCAATGCCAGTTAGCCCATTTCCTAGCAGAGCCTTAACCTTCACAATGCTAGGAGCAATTTTCTTCCGCTCAGTAGCGGTAAGTTTTTCAGGAAGATTGTGCTTTGGATCTAGGCGCTCGACACGGTAACCCGGCAGTGAATTCTCGTCAGCTGGAGAAGTATCTTTGCAATAAAACCACGTCTGGTTCCAATCTTTTGGGTGACTTGGCAGGCAGGCATAAGGGAAGATGGCATCTCTTCTGCGTTGAATTGATATTCTGCCGAGCTCCAAGCTACGGTCGTTCGTGAACTCAGTCTGGCGGTTCAAGTAGAAATACTCTCTAAAGAGATCAACACTGGGCTCCTCTTGAAGGTATACTTCACAGAAGACTTGAAAGTTGCAGATATTTGACACGGAATTGGGTCCAATGTCTTGAGGATGGAGCTGAAAAAAGTTCAGAATGTCCCGGAAGAATTTAGAGCTGGGCGGCGAGAAGCCCCAGTTCATGTGGTCAGTAAAAACGATGACTTCGTCATCCTTCGGCTGAGGTCTTTCTTCACCCGGGTCAGGAGCACGGTCATGCATGACACTCTTTGTTGGCAAGTACCCGACTTTGATAAAATCTTTAAATGTGCCCTCAGTGACGATGGAGGGGACCCAATTGCATGTACAGACAGTCTTTGGCGGACTTGTGAAAGAAAGAAAGCCTAAAGGAAAGGAAATTTTTGCCGGTTCAAGTCAATTGGTGAAATCACAGGTTAAGCGGTTACAGTATACATTCAGAATGGCGGCTTAAGTGAGGACTAATGATATATGAGTAATTGTAAGCCGGGCATGTAAGCCGCCATGACATGTACAGGTATTCAAAATCTGACAAAGAGCAAAATTCTACTAAGTGTTGGACAAACAGGTTTCATAGATTCAGGCTATAAATTCAGATCTGCAACTGTTTAGAAAAAGGAAATAAATTCTAAACCTACAGAGGCGGAAGCAGAAAAGCGGAGGTGCCTCAGAGGAGATCTGTCGCGATAAGGATATGCTCTAATATAAAAAAACAGGTGCTAAAACTACTACCGCGCAAGATTTATGTGGTTTTTTTGGATCTAATCCATGGATCTAAGCAAGAAAAAAGAAGGGCAGTGATGAACACCGATGAACACTGAAACCCTAATGACAGAACTATGGCAAAGAAAAGGAGGACTTACTGATGCTGATGAAATAGTGGAGAGGCGCCGCGGCGTTTTCTGGTCCGTTCAGGGTGATGCAACGGCCAGAGTTGAAGAAGGGGACGAAGGTCAACGGCGGCGGAGCTCGTGCGGGCCGGTGCGTCGCGAGGAAGAAGAAGAAGGCGAGAAGGAAAAGGGGGAGAATGAGAGGAGAGTCCATGGTCTTATTTATAGGGCTGGAAGGACAAACGACAGGCGCGAGAATCGAGGAGGCAGAAAAATGGATAAGTGACGGCGCGGGCGCCTCGATTTTCGGAGGGACAATAAAGAAAGAGATTTATTAAGATTTTCGGAGGGACGTCACGGCGGGTTACTACAATTTCCGGAGATGACGTCATGGCGGGTTACAATATTTCACAGTAAGACGAAGAAGGATTTTTCTAAGTGTTGAAGATTGACGTGAACAAGTTCAAATCAACATGGGGCCTAATGTTGGGGATATGACTATTAGATATGACCCGCCCAGGAGGGGCCGGGTCATCCCTATGGCGGTTCATCTCAATGAAGCCCAAAAGTATATTAAGATGGCGGTTCATAGACAGTCTTATTAGAGGGCCCAATCCCGAAGGCGGCTTAGGGCCCACAAGTATAAACCGCCATGTATATGTAAACTTGTATTGTAAGGCATGTAAGATAAGTCACCGAGCCGGACACGTTGTATGAGCCGGCCGGGACTCTATAGGCCGCAAGGCGTCAACCCGTGTATATAAGGGGACGACCCGGCAGCGGCTTAGGGCAAGAAACAACAAGTCGAGAGCCAGGCAAAGCGTATTCACTCCCTGGTCATCGAAACCCTAGCAATACCACCTCAAGCTGGACTAGGCCTTTACCTTCACCGCAAGGGGCCGAACCGATATAAACTCCTCGCGTCCTTTGTCCTGTTTAACCCCTTTAAGCTAACCTCGTCACAATGGCTCCACAACTAAGTCCTTCCATGAGGACATCTGCCATGACACTTCCACGACACAGAGCAAAAAGAATCAGATCAAAAGCACATTTCTGTGAATTATCAAAACTAGTTTACTGGGCGCAAAAGTTTCTGATTTTCAGCAGGATCAACACAACTATCGCCGTAAGCTATCCTAAAGGTCTTACTTGGCACTTTAAAACAAAAGCTATAAAACATGATTACAAAGTAGCTTAATCATGTGAACACACAAAAACAGTAAGGGTAAATATTGGGTTGTCTCCCAACAAGCGCTTTTCTTTAATGCCTTTTAGCTAGGCATGATGATTTCAATGATGCTCACATAAAAGATAAGAATTGAAACATAAAGAGAGCATCATGAAGAATATGACTAGCACATTTAAGTCTAACTCACTTCCTATGCATAGGGTTTTTGTGAGCAAACAACTTATGGGAACAATATTCAACTAGCATAGGAAGGCAAAACAAGCATAACTTTGAGATTTTCAACACATAGAGAGGAAACTTGATATTATTGCAATTCCTACAAGCATATATTCCTCCCTCATAATAATTTTCAATAGCATCATGAATGAATTCAACAATGTAACCATCACATAAAGCATTCTTTTCATGATCTACAAGCATAGAATTTTTATTACTCTCCACATAAGCAAATTTCTTCTCATGAATAGTAGTGGGAGCAAACTCAACAAAATAACTATCATGTGAGGGATAATACAATTGAAAATTAAAATCAAGATGACAAGTTTCATGATTATCATTAATCTTTATAGCATACATGTCATCACAATAATCATCATAAATAGGAGGCATGCTATCATCATAATATATTTTCTCATCAAAACTTGGGGGACTAAAAATATCATCTTCATCAAACATAGCATCCCCAAGCTTGTGGCTTTGCATATCATTAGCATCATGGATATTCAAGGAATTCATACTAACAACATTGCAATCATGCTCATCATTCAAAGATTTAGTGCCAAACATTTTAATGCATTCTTCTTCTAGACTTGGGCACAATTTTCCTTTCCATCATTTTCACGAAAGACATTAAAAAGATGAAGCATATGAGGCACCCTCAATTCCTTTTTTTTGTAGTTTTCTTTTATAGACTAAACTAGTGATAAAACAAGAAACAAAAAGATTTGATTGCAAGATCTAAAGATATACCTTCAACCACTAACCTCCCCGGCAACGGCGCCAGAAAAGAGCTTAGTTGACGGGGTGTTAGTGTCGCTTACCTAGCCTCCCCGGCAACGGCGCCAGAAAAGAGCTTGATGTCTACTACACAACCTTCTTCTTGTAGACGTTGTTGGGCCTCCAAGTGCAGAGGTTTGTAGGACAGTAGCAAATTTCCCTCAAGTGGATGACCTAAGGTTTATCAATCCGTGGGAGGCGTAGGATGAAGATGGTCTCTCTCAAACAACCCTGCAACCAAATAACAAAGAGTCTCTTGTGTCCCCAACACACCTAATACAATGGTAAATTGCATAGGTGCAGTAGTTCGGCGAAGAGATGGTGATACAAGTGCAATATGGATGTTAGATATAGGTTTTTGTAATCTGAAAGTATAAAAACAGCAAGGTAGCAAGTGGTAAAAGTGAGCGTAAACGGTATTGTAATGCTAGGAAATAAGGCCTAGGGTTCATACTTTCACTAGTGCAAGTTCTGTCAACAATAATAACAAAATTAGATCATATATTGATCAAGAAAACGGACCAAGGCGACAAAATTACCTCCCTTGCTTCTTGGGACATGGTGTGTCGGCCCAAAGCCAGTGGTGGCCTGGGCGTAATAAATCTGCGTATCCAAGGTGATGCCTTATTGCTCAAATATCTCCACAAGTTTTATAACGGATGGGACACACCATGGGTGCAATTAATCTGGGACACATACTACACAGACCAAATCCCACATGCTTCCGATCCATGCGGGTCCTTTTGGTGGAGAGATGTGACCAAATTAATGCCAACATATAGAGGTATTTCAAAGGTGAACGTGGGAAATGGTGAAAATGTACTATTCTGGAAAGACATGTGGAGAGAGGAGATCATGGCTGAATCATATCCTCACGCTTTTTCCTACGTCAAAAATGAGGATCTGTCTGTCAAGGAATTCTTGGGCATCACGACTTTACAAGAGGCGTTTCATCTACCACTCTCCCCACAAGCGCATGCAGAACTGAGATAGCTACAATCCGAAGTTATGGAGGTTCAGCTTTCCAATGAGCTTGACCAGTGGACATATATTTGGGACACCAGCATCTTCACTGCAAAACAATACTATACATTCTACTTCAGAGAAATTCAAGCACATGAAGCTTTCGGATGGATTTGGAAATCTAAGTCAACCATGAAAATCAAAGTCTTCGGGTGGCTGCTACTTTTTGACCGTCTCAACACTAGGAACATGCTTAAACGACGACATTACAATATTGGAGATGTTCATGATTGCATTCTTTGTGGATTACAAATCGAAGAGACGTTGGAGCATCTCTTCTTCGAGTGCCATTTCAGCTCTGACTGCTGGTCCCACATTGGTCTCTCTTGGCTTCCGGGCAACACAAGATTAAACAACATCTCCAAAGCAAAAGAAGACTGGAATAGGCCACTTTTTATGGAGCTATTTTTGTTGGCCGCTTGGAGTATATGGAAGGAGCGCAATAACAAGTACTTTAGAAGGATCATACCCTCCAAAAACTCCTGGTTGGATAGACTTAAGGCTGATTTTTCCCTGCTCATCCATAGGGTTAGGGACGAACACAAACAATACATTCCACTCATCCTTGCATCCTTGTAAAATAACATTCGCATCCCACCCCCAAAGGGGGATGGATTGTAATTACAATGTACATTGTCACTAATTTAACTTAATATATACTACAGTGGGAGGTACTCCTACTGTTTCTGGTCAAAAAAATTAGATCATATAACAATCCCTCAACATGTAACAAAGAGTCACTCCAAAGTCACTAATAGCGGAGAACAAATGAAGATATTATTGTAGGGTACGAAACCACCTCAAAGTTATCCTTTCTGATCGATCTATTCAAGAGTCCGTAGTAAAATAACACGAAGCTATTATTTCCGCTCGATCTATCCTAGAGTTCGTACTAGAATAACACCTTAAGACACAAATCAACCAAAACCCCAATGTCACCTAGATACTCCAATGTCACCTCAAGTATCCGTGGGTATGATTATTCGATATGCATCACACAATCTCAGATTCATCTATTCAACCAACACAAAGAACTTCAAAGAGTGCCCCAAAGTTTCTACCAGAGAGTCAAGACGAAAACGTGTGCCAAGCCCTATGCATAAGTTCACAAGGTCACCGAACCCGCAAGTTGATCACCAAAATATACATCAAGTAGATCACGTGAATATCCCATTGTCACCACAGGTAAGCACATGCAAGACATACATCAAGTGTTCTCAAATCCTTAAAGACTCAATCCGATAAGATAACTTCGAAGGGAAAACTCAATCCATTACAAGTGAGTAGTAGAGGGGGAGAAACATCATAAGATCCAACTATAATAGCAAAGCTCGCGATACATCAAGATCATGCCATATCAAGAGCACAAGAGAGAGATCAAACCCATAGCTACTGGTACATACCCTCAGCCCCGAGGGTGAACTACTCCCTCCTCGTCATGGAGAGCGCCGGGATGATGAAGATGGCCACCGGTGATGGATCCCCCCTTCGGCAGGGTGCCAAAACAGGGTCCCAGTTGGTTTTTGGTGGCTACAAAGGCTTGCGGCGGCGGAACTCCCGATCTGGGTTATTTTCTGGAGGTTTGGGTATTTATAGGAATTTTGGCGTAGGTCTCACGTCAGGGGGGTCTCTGAGTCGTCCACGAGATAGGGGGACGCGCCCAGGGGGTAGGGCGCACCCCCCACCCTCGTGGATGGCTCGGGACTCTTCTGGCCCAACTCTTTTACTCTGGGGGCTTCTTTTGGTCCATAAAAAATCGTCAAAAATTGGCACGTCAATTGGACTCCGTTTGGTATTCCTTTTCTGTAAAACTCAAAAACAAGGAAAAAACAGAAACTGGCACTGGGCTCTAGGTTAATAGGTTAGTCCAAAAAATCATATAAAATAGCATATAAATGCATATAAAACATCCTAGATGGATAATATAATAGCATGGAATAATCAAAATTATAGATACGTTGGAGACGTATCAACGCTCAACATTCGTTCTCCCTCCTGAGTCTATGGCCCATTCTCTTGCAATTAGATCCAGAAACCCTTCTCTTTCAAACCACGCTGATTTAAAAGAGAACGTGCTCTTGTTCCCCACATGCGTTGCCTCTGCCGAGTCAACCAATAATGGGGTATGATCTGAGATTGCGCGAGAGAGCGCTTGGACCGTCACAAGGGGAAACTTCTGTCCCCATTCGACGCTCGCAAGAACCCGATCCAACTTCTCAAAAGTCGGGACCGGTAATGTGTTAGCCCAAGTGAACTTCCTACCAGAAAGCTCAATCTCTCAAAGGTCTAGGCTTTCAATAATTGTATTAAACATAAACGACCATCTGCCGTCAAAGTTATCATTGTTTTTTTCCTCCCGTCTACGGATAATATTTTTGATCGCGGTGGAAAAAGTTATCATTGTTTTTCCCCAACAATTAATGTGACCGTCTAGAGAAGACTTTACACCATAGCTACTCGTGCATAATGTTTCTATTGAAACATTAAACATGCGAGATGGCTAACGAGTGACAAAAGTCTCTTTACTCGTTCGTAATGCAAGCCTCCCCCCTTGCCCCCCCCCCCCCCTCTAGATCCATCTGGAGGGGGCCGGCCCCCTCTCCCTTGCCTCTATAAATAGAGGGGAGGTGGGAGGGCTGCCGCACCCTTCCCCTGGCGCAGCCCTCTCCCTCCCCAACACCTCCTCCTCCTCTGTAGTGCTTGGCGAAGCCCTGCCGGAGAACTGCAAGCTCCACCACCACGCCGTCCGTTCGGCGTTAGATCGGATCTTCTGCGATTTGAATCGGCGCGAGTATGACTCCCTCATCCGCGTTCTAGTAACGCTTCCGCATCACGATCTTCAAGGGTATGAAGATACACTCCCCTCTCTCTCGTTGCTAGTCTCTCCATAGATTGATCTTGGTGATGCGTAGAAATTTTTTAAATTTCTGCAACGATCCCCAGCAGTGGCATCATGAGCTAGGTCTATGCATAGTTTCTATGCACGAGTAGAACACAAGTTGTTGTGGGCGTCGATTTTGTCAATTTACTTGTCGTTACTAGTCTTATCTTGATTCGGCGGCATCGTGGGATGAAGCGGCCCGGACCGACCTTACACATACGCTTACGTGAGACAGGTTCCACCGACTGACATGCACTAGTTGCATAAGGTGGCTAGCGGGTGTCTGTCTCTCCCACTTTAGTCGGATCAGATTCGATGAAAAGGGTCCTTATGAAGGGTAAATAGCAATTGGCATATCACGTTGTGGTTTTGGCGTAGGTAAGAAACGTTCTTGCTAGAAACCTATAGCAGCCACGTAAAAAAACTTACAACAACAATTAGAGGACGTCTAACTTGTTCTTGCACCATATTGCGTGTGATGTAATATGGCCAAAAGGATGTGATGTATGAGATTGATCATGTTCTTGTAATACGAATCACGACTTGCAAGTCGATGAGTATGACAACAGGCAGGAGCCATAGGAGTTGTCTTAATTTATTGTATGACCTGCGTGTCAATGAAAACGCCATGTAATTACTTTACTTTATTGCTAACCGTTAGCCAAGGTAGTAGAAGTAACAGTTGGCGAGACAACTTCATGAAGACACGATGATGGAGATCATGGTGTCATGCCGGTGACGATGATGATCATGGCGCCCCGAAGATGGAGATCAAAAGGAGCAAAAATGATATTGGCCATATCATGTCACTATTTGATTGCATGTGATGTTTATCATGTTTTTACATCTTATTTGCTTAGAATGACGGTAGCTTAAATAAGATGATCCCTCGCTAAAATTTCAAGAAAATGTCCCCCCTAACTGTGCACCGTTGCGAATGTTCGTTGTTTCGAAGCACCATGTGATGATCGGGTGTGATAGATTCTAACGTTCGAATACAACGGGTGTAAGCCAGATTTACACATGCAAAACACTTAGGTTGACTTGACGAGCCTAGCATGTACAGACATGGCCTCGAAACACGAGAGACCGAAAGGTCAAACATGAGTCGTATAGTAGATGCGATCAACATGAAGATGTTCACCGATGATGACTAGTCCGTCTCACGTGATGATCGGACACGGCCTGGTTGACTCGGATCATGTATCACTTAGATGACTAGAGGGATGTCTATCTGAGTGGGAGTTTATTAAATAATTTGATTAGATGAACTTGATTAGATGAACTTGATTATCATGAACATAGTCTAAAAAATCTTTGCAATATGTCTTGTAGATCAAATGGCCCACGCTAATGTTGCCCTCAACTTCAACGCGTTCCTAGAGAAAACCAAGCTGAAAGACGATGGTAGCAACTATACGGACTGGGTCCGGAACTTGAGGATCATCCTCATAGCTGCCAAGAAAGCATATGTCCTTGAAGCACCGTTAGGTGACGCACCCATTTTCCCAGCAACTCAAGACGTTATGAATGCCTGGCAGTCGCGTAGTGATGATTACTCCCTGGTTTAGTGCGGCACGCTTTACAGCTTAGAACCGGGGCCCCAAAAGCGTTTTGAGCAGCACAGAGCATATGAGATGTTCCAAGAGCTGAAAATGGTTTTCCAAGCTCATGCCCGGGTCGAGAGATATGAAGTCTCCGACAAGTTCTACAGTTGTAAGATGGAGGAAAACAGTTCTGTCACTGAGCATATACTCACTATGTCCGGGTTACACAACCGTTTGTCTCAGTTGGGAGTTAATCTCCCAGATGACTCGGTCATTGACAGGATCCTCCAGTCGCTCCCACCTAGCTACAAGAGCTTTGTGATGAACTACAATATGCAAGGGATGGAGAAGTCCATTCCTGAGTTATATTCAATGCTGAAATCAGCGGAGGTGGAGATCAAAAAGGAACATCAAGTGTTGATGGTAAATAAGACCACTAGTTTCAAGAAGGGCAAGGGTAAGAAGAACTTCAAGAAGGATGGCAAGGGAGTTGCCGCGCCCGGTAAATCAGTTGCCGGGAAGAAGCCAAAGAATGGACCCAAGCCCGAGACTCAGTGATTTTATTGCAAGGGAAATGGTCACTGGAAAGCGGAACTGCCCCAAGTACTTAGCGGATAAGAAGGCCGGCAATACCGAAGGTATATATGATATACATGTTATTGATGTGTACCTTACCAGCACTCGTAGTAGCTCCTGGGTATTTGATACCGGTGTGGTTGCTCATATTTGTAACTCAAAACAGGAGCTGTGGAATAAGCGGAGACTGGCAAAGACGAGGTGACGATGCGCGTCGGGAATGGTTCCAAGGTCGATGTGATCGCCGTCGGCACGCTACCTCTACATTTACCTACGGGATTAGTTTTAAACCTCAATAATTGTTATTTAGTGGCAGCTTTGAGCATGAACATTGTATCTGGATCTCGTTTATGCGAGATGGCTACTCATTTAAATCTGAGAATAATGGTTGTTCTATTTATATGAGAGATATGTTTTATGGTCATGCCCCGCTGGTCAATGGTTTATTCTTATTGAATCTCGAACCTGATGTTACACATATTCATAGTGTGAATGCCAAAAGATGTAAGGTTGATAATGATAGTCCCACATACTTGTGGCACTGCCGCCTTGGTCACATTGGTGTCAAACGCATGAAGAAACTCCATGCATATGGACTTTTGGAGTCTCTTGATTATGAATCATTTGACACGTGCGAACCATGCCTCATGGGAAAAATGACCAAGACTCCGTTCTCTGGAACAATGGAGCGAGCACCCAACTTATTGGAAATCATACATACTGATGTGTGCGGTCCAATGAGCATTGAGGCTCGCGGTGGTTATCGTTATGTTCTCACCCTCACTGATGACTTAAGTAGATATGGGTATGTCTACTTAATGAAACACAAGTCTGAGACCTTTGAAAAGTTCAAGGAATTTCAGAGTGAGGTTGAGAATCAACGTGACAGAAAAATAAAGTTCTTACGATCGGATCGTGGAGGGGAATATTTGAGTCACGAATTTGGCACGCACTTAAGAAAATGTGGAATTGTTTCACAACTCACGCCGCTTGGAACACCTCAGCGTAATGGTGTGTCTGAACACCGTAATCGCACTCTATTGGATATGGTGTGATCTATGATGTCTCTTATCGATCTACCGCTATCATTTTGGGGTTATGCTTTAGAGACTGCCGCATTCACTTTAAATAGGGCTCCGTCGAAATCCGTTGAGACGACACTGTATGAATTATGGTTTGGGAAGAAACCTAAGCTATCGTTTCTGAAAGTTTGGGGATGCGATGCTTCTGTCAAGAAACTTCAACCTGAAAAGCTCGAACCCAAGTCGGAAAAATGTGTCTTCATAGGATACCCTAAGGAAACTATTGGGTATACCTTCTACCTCATATCCGAAGGCAAGATCTTTGTTGCCAAGAATGGATCCTTTCTAGAGAAAGAGTTTCTCTCGAAAGAAGTAAGTGGGAGGAAAGTAGAACTTGATGAGGTACTGCCTCTTGAACCGGAAAGTAGCGCAGCTCAGGAAAATGTTTCTGTGGTGCCTGCACCGATTAGAGAGGAAGTTAATGATGATGATCATGAAACTTCGGATCAAGGTACTACTGAACTTCGTAGGTCCACGAGGACACGTTCCGCACCAGAGTGGTACGGCAACCCTGTCCTGGAAATCATGTTGTTAGACAACGGTGAACCTTCAAACTATGAAGAAGCGATGGTGGGCCCAGATTCCAACAAATGGCTTGAAGCCAAGAAATCTGAGATAGGATCCATGTATGAAAACAAAGTATGGACTTTGACAGATTTGCCCGATGATCGGCGAGCCATAGAAAATAATTGGATCTTTAAGAAGAAGACAGACGCGGATGGTAATGTGACCATCTATAAGGCTCGGCTTGTCGCTAAGGGTTATCGACAAGTTCAAGGGGTTGACTACGATGAGACCTTCTCACCCGTAGCCAAGCTGAAGTCCGTCCGAATCATGTTAGCAATTGACACATTCTATGATTATGAGATATGGCAAATGGACGTCAAAACGGCATTCCTTAATGGTTTCCTTAAGGAAGAATTGTATATGATGCAGCCGGAAGGTTTTGTCGATCCTAAGAATGCTGACAAGGTATGCAAGCTCCAAAGCTCAATCTATGAGCTGGTGCAAGCATCTCGGAGTTGGAACATTCGCTTTGATGAGATGATCAAAGCATTTGGGTTTACGCAGACTTATGGAGAAGCCTGTGTTTACAAGAAAGTGAGTGGGAGCTCTGTAGCATTTCTCATATTATATGTGGATGACATACTATTGATGGGAAATGATATAGAATTTTTGGAAAGCATAAAGGCCTACTTGAATAAGTGTTTTTCAATGAAGGACCTTGGAGAAGCTGCTTACATATTAGGCATCAAGATCTATAGACATAGATCGAGACGCCTCATTGGTCTTTCACAAAGCACATACCTTGACAAGATATTGAAGAAGTTCAATATGGATCAATCCTTAAGACCTCTGCTATTACAAAAAATTCCTTTCATAATTCATCATGAAATTTTTTAGTGGTTCGGATCCTAGCACTTCTACACACAGCCGATGTCGGAAAAATCCTACGATTCCATTTGCGCTTCAGTTTGTTCTGGTCCTCTACCCGGTCCTCACAACCGAGTACGGTGGACACATCCACCTGGGACGCAACAATACTGGAATTCCTTGGGGAGGTACAGCAGTCCTCCTCCTCATTCTCAGGGATAGAGGGTGCCATATCCGCACAAAAGCTATCAAGCACATTGACCCCCAAAGCATCTACCTCAGAATCGTTCATAGGTTTAATAGCCGCTAGGTTTCTAATCATCTCTAAAGCGCGCTCCGCTTCAAGATCCAATAGATCATTAACGGACTTAGAAACCTCAATGTCGTTACTACCCAGAGAAACTCCCAACTGATTTGCGCTATGAATAATCTCTTCATTAGAAAAATGCAAAATTGAATTGGAAGTGTTGACTGACATACCCGTAGTGACCTCAATATCACGAAGCTTGGCCGCCCGCATGGCGCACCGGAGCTGCATGTCATCAGCATCCGGCTGATCCTGGAGGCGACAGCTCATCCGTCGACCATCAGAAACCGGGTCCGGAATCCCTCCAAAGGCGATGATGTCGTCCCGAGTGACCCCGTTCGAGGTAAGGCCTCCTGCCCGACCCCAACAGGGCTCAGCTGAGCTGAACCAGCCGGAGAGCTTCCCTGCGTCGGCAGGACCAACGAAGCTCCCCCAACCATCACCGCCACCGGGCTCGGCACGCCCGGCAATCCCGGTCCAAAACCACCACCCGGGACCTGAGCAAGGACCGCCCCCTCCAGGGATGGCATGGGAGAGGTAGGGGCGGAGGCCACCTGCCCGCGCCCCCCTCCCGATCCGACATCTCCTCCGGTGCGCGGCGCGTCCACCAAGGGAGAAGTAGGGGCGGGGGCCTCCTGCCCGCACCCCCCTCCCGGACCGTCACCGCCAGGAACGTGAAGCATGTCCACAGCGTCGCTCGACGTCGCCGGACACCTCATCTGCAGCGAATTACCATCCCGCTCGAGGGCAGTGGTGGATCGGTGGGCCTCCTGCCCATGATCCTCCCTGTCCTCGCAGCAAAGCTCCGTAGTAAGACCCCATATCTAAGCAACAACAAAAGAGTTGTGCAAAAGTTATATCTGACTTATTGTGAGTTATATCGAGCGGTCTCCCAAATGTCTCCTATACGTTGGCCGGCTTAAGATATGATTTACTCTTCTGTGCCTGCTCCTCTTGCATTGAGTAGTTAACACGGGACATTTTATTTTCTCTTATTTGCTCGCTCGCTCTTGATGGGCTGGTATAGATCCCTCTTTTTCTCCTTTTCTTCATTTATATTGTTTTTTCATTGTCTTTTCCTTTACTGCTTCCACTTGTTTCTTCATTTAGGAATTTATATTTTTTGTTACATGTTTTTATGTTATTCTTATTTTTTACGATTCTTTGTTTCTAAAATGCGTGAATATATTTCTAGATGACATCCTTTTAAAAATACTTGAACACTTTTTAAAATACAAAATGATTTTTCAGATACACGACCAAAAGTGTATATAAACTATAAATATTTTTTAGTTACACTACAAGAAAAATGAAATACAAGACTAACATTTTATAAATACATCTTGAACAGTTTTATAATATGTGACACCCTTTACTTAGTCCACAAAGAACATTTATAGGAAAAAATATGTTGACCAGTTTTCCCACACACGATAAATCTTTAAAATACACAATCGTTTTTTAAATGATGGATTATTTTTAATATGTGACAAACATTTTTTAATACATGACAAACAATATTTTACATGATATACTGTTTAATTACACTATGATCATTGTAAAGTACACGATGAACATTTTTTTAAACACAATGACCTTTTTCTAAATACACAATGACCATTTTTCAAATACATGATTTTTTATAAAATATATAATATATTTCGGAATATGCGACAATAATTGCTTAAATATGTGATGATCACATTTTTATCCACGGCGACCCTTTATATAAACATGATTAAAAAATTAGTGTGTTACGAAAGATTTTTTATAGTACGGTATGTCTCTATGTACAATTTCTAATGCATGATGAAATTTTATAGAAACATCAAAAACCACTTTTTAATACACAGTGAACATTTTTCAGTCACATGAACATTTAGAAAAATAACGAAATTTTTTCATTGAAAATATGCGAAGACATTTCTTTAGTTACAATCTAAAAATACAGAGATTATTTTGGTTACATGGAATTTTTCACTTCTACTCTTTTAACATAGGAAACATAAAACCAGTGAAATAATGACATTTTCAGAAAATATATGTGAACTAATTTTTTTTAAATGTGGTTCATCCATAAATATACCGAACAAACATGTGCAAGAAGGTACTCACCTCAGGAAAAAAACAAAAAGAAACACGCTCACGGCAGGGAACGCCTCCACAAGTAAGCCACAAACCACTGAACAACCCCCCTCCGTCTTGGGCTCGGCCCCTTTATTTCTTCTTTCTTTCTTTCTTTTATAACCTTCCAAAAAATAGTTGTGTTGGTGGGATTCGAAATTCGAATTATCGACCTCTCGGTATAATTCCGCACACTGTAACCACAACGAAAGCTCACTTATGGAGCCTAATTCTTCTTGTTTCTTCTCTGTCTGTTTTCTTGTTTGGCCTTTTTCTTCGGTTATTCTTTTTCTTTTCCATTTGCATAAATTCGTGGATTTTTTTTAAACCCATGAATTTTTCCAAACTCGTGAACCTTTAAAAAAATTGATGAGGTTTCTCAAATTCGTGAACCTTTTTCAAAACCTACAAACTACTTTCAAATTCATGAACTGTTTATCAAAACCGATGAGCTTTAAATTCAAAATTGATAAAGTTTTTTTTAAAATAGATACTTTTTTTTCAATTTCATGATTTTTTTCAAAATTGATGAGCTTTTTATGAAAACTGCAAACGTTTTTTAAAATTCATGAACTTTTTTAAATTTGCGTACGTTTTCCAATTTCTATGAACCTTTTCTCGAATTCATGGTTTTTTTTAATATGTACTAAATGTGTGCTAAGCTCTATCGTTACAATAGCTATCACCCACTGCAGTGCTCCTCCAGGCCTAACCCATTGGCAGGGTACGAAAGCATGTCGGGAGTGGTTATCAGAATCTTCTGACCGGCTTTCATAAATGTTCTGTTCTTTTTCCTTTTCCTTTTGTTTTTGTCGTTATCTTTTTTATTTTCCATTTTTCTATTTTTCTGTTTGTTGTTTCCTTTAAGTACATATTTTTTTCTTCAAATGGTCATAAAAATGTTGAACATTTAAATGCACATGAGCATATTTTAAACACATGTTGAACATTTTAAATGCACATGGAATAAATTTTAAACAGATATTAAATGTTTTCTATGCACAATGTAAACATGTTGTAATTACATGATGATTTTTTTTAAACACGATAAATATTTCTCAAACTTATGATGCACATTTCTGGAATACATGATAAACAATTTGTTAAATGAATGTCAAACGTTTTTCTTATAAATTAAGAAAATATAATATGCTTAAAACATTTGCTAGACCATTCCTAAAATTAGTGGAATAAATAAAAACGCGATTTTTTTAAAAAAGATAGAAAAAAGAAGCGTGCATACGCTAAGTGATACACATGACCTCCTGTATTATCCCTTCAAAATAAAAGACCTCCTCTATTACTCGTCGCAACTGAGGAATAGACCAACTCGAATAGTTATGAGTATGTTTACCTTATATAATATTTAGTTATTGGCTCCCTCAATAAAGAGGAAGGAAAAAAAAAAGACAAAAGAAAATGTCTGCACCAATCTCCGCGTAAAATCAATGATATATGATTTAGATGTGCAATGGTTAGGACACATCGAGATGTGATTTAACAAAACTGTTTAGTTATTTACCACCCTAGTTTGAACGTATCTTAAGCACAACTAGCATCTAGAGTATGTTTGGTTGCTATCCATACTTTGCGGCAATTTTGCCACAAGCGTGGCCTTCAATAACCTATTTGACCATCATCACACTGGTGGGTCGTGGCACAAAAGTGTGGTTAAATGTGGAGGCCAACCAATCATATGCCCGTACTATAGTCTTGATGGTATATCTGCACTAGAGAACAAACCTTCAATCGACATGTACATTTTAAATTTAGCATCTGGACCGAGACAACGAGAGAAATCAGGGAGGGCCGGCAATGCCAACGACTACGTACCCCGGCGTTTAATTCCCCGTGGACTGGTGGTCGACCTACATCGACCTACATACAGCTATGCGACGTAGGGTGCCAGCAATGAAAATGTTTGCAAATATTTGTCAAACATATGATGTACATTTCTGGAATACATGATAAACAATTTGTTAAATGAATGTCAAACGTTATTATTATAAATTAAGAAAATATAATATGTTTAAAACATTATCTAGACCATTCCTAAAATTAGTGGAAAAAACAGAAACGCAATTTTTTTTTTCAAAAGATAGAAAAAAGAAGCGTGCACACGCTAAGTGATACACATGACCTCCTGTATTACCCCTTCAAAATAAAAGACCTCCTGCATTACTCACAACAACTGAGGAATAGACCTACGCGAAGAGTTGTCGGTATGTTTACCTTGTGTAATAGTAGTATTTAGTTATTTACCACCCTAGTTCGAACATATCTTAAGAACAACTAGTATGTAATAAAGTATGTTTGGTTGCCATCCACACTTTGCGACACTTTTGCCACAAGCGTGGCCTCCAATAACCAACTTGACCATCACAAGAACTGTGGCACAAAAGTGTGGTTAAACGGGAAGGCTAACCAATCGTGGCCGTATATTGTCTTGATGGTATATCCGCACTAGAGAACAAACCTTCAATCGACATCAAAATTTTAATGTAGGGGATCTCGACCGAGACAAGGAGAGAAATCGGGGAGGTCCAGCAATGCCAACAACCACGTACCCGGCGTTTAATTCCCCATGGGTGACTGGTCGCCGACCTACATACATACTGCTACGCGAGGTAGGGGTCTGGCTACTCCTCCAGCATGCCGCACGCCGGCCGGCCGCGTCACCGCGCTCGCCGGCACACACGCACGCGCGCACAGTGACGGGTCAACACCGGTCGTTCGCGCAGCTCGCGGCGGCATTGAAACCTCGCTGCCCTCCCTGATCACATCAGAGTTCAAACTTTAAAGCCTGGAACGAGCGCAGCCACGACGCTGCATGATGCGCACAGGCGCCAGCCAGCCATGATGGCCTGCGCTGCGCCGCGTACTACGTAGCACTGTGCCGTGCCTCAGCCTGCGCTGCGGCCACGGCGGCGACAGGTGGCGCGCGCGTGCCTGGCTCGGCCGTCGTCATCGATTCCCGTCCGTCAGCGGGGGAGATGGCAATGGTATGGTATATGGTAGGCCGTCACCCGCGTGCGCGCTGTGCCGTGCCCCCGGACGCGCGCGCAACCGCACCGCACAGCGCGCGGAGCCCCAGGGAGGAAAGGTGGCGAGGACGACGACGGGCGCGGGCCACGATCGGCACCACCACGGCTTGCGCCCACTGGCCCCGTCGCGGGCGGCGAGGCCACCTCGGCATTGTCCCCCCACCCCACCAGCATGGCAGGGCAGCAGGCGAGGCGAGGCGATTATTCCCGACCGGCGGATCCCGGCGCCTCGGGGCGGCCGCGGCCGTCTGATCCATTCGGATTATTCCTCCTGCCCCGCGGTACGGCCAGCCCGCTCCTCGGCCGCCGCGACGCTCGTCCCCTCCTTCCCCGTGACTGTTGCCCGGTCATATCGTCGCCTCACGTCGCTCTCCACGCAGACAGACACCGCCATTGAATGTGCCTGACCATGGCAGGCATGGAGCAGAAGCAACAAAACCGCAGCCGTTTACGCTCGTCGTCACGTCGGACGACGGCGACGGATGAGAGAGTCCTGCAGCGGGAATTAAGCTGGCTGGCTCGCGCGTATAAATGCGCTGCAGGCAAAACGGAGGGAGGGGAAGAATGGCATTGACAGGACACGGGCTGTCTGCTCTGGCGTGGCACGAGCGGGGCCCGCCGCTACCGCTGCTGCACACGAACCAACCGGAGCAGCTGCACGTCTGCGGCGCCGTAGCAAGCTGCATCGGCGCATGCATGCTACCCTACTCTCGCGGCCTCCTCTGTGTTTTACCGCCGCTCGTTTTTACTACTCCCTCCGTCTACGATTGACTAAAACTACTCACCGTCCCTAAATACGAGTCATCTCAATATGGACTACATACGGTATTAAAATCTCTATAATGACTTATATTTAAAATGGAGGGAGTACAAGTGATACGCCACAAAAATTATATTGTTGAATTCGTATTTGAAATTCTCTACAAAAAGAATTCGGATTTGAAATTAGTTTTCAACGACACTATCTTGGCTCCATACAAATTGTATTTTATTAGTTAAATTTATAATCAAATTTAACACGAAATGCAAAGATGACCAATAAATCCGGAAAGAGGAAGTACCCACTGTAAAGCCTCTAGCTTGATCGATGTGGTCGCGCAAACGAGCCTTACCGACACGAAGCACGCGGTAGATTACCGTCCGTCCACCCCAGCACCACTGTGGCCGCACCACAAGAGCTTGATGCGGGCCTGACTTTGCCGCCATTCCTCCCTTCCACAACTTGCTGAGGAGGTCGGCCCCATGCTCGTTTCCAAGACAGCGATACCTTGGCATGGCTGGTGGTCAGTAGGTGCTAAAACCTGCCCACATGCCCGCATTTTGGTTTTTGCGAAAAAACTTTTGATCTATTCATCTTCAATCATGGCGGTGTGTACTCATCTTTCGCCTTAATGAAACGTCGTGGGCCGTCTAAGCCATGGTCTAGTTTTCTTTGTGTGATCCTATCATCACGAATGAGATATACTATGTCCATGTAAACTACGAGTATAACTTTATTGGCTAAACTGTCAACCTGGTAGAAACCTAGGCTAGGCTGTATTCAGACTTTTCTAGAGGTTTACCGGAAGACTGAAGACCGAGGCATCCCATGACCAGATATGCAAAGATCTCGTTGAGCATGAGTGGTAGCTACATGGGCGATAATATGCTTAAATTTGCTTAATTGTTTTCGGAGCATTTTGTTTCACTGTATTATGTTTCGCTGTATTATTAGCCGCATTCAGAAAATTTGTTAATTTAGATTAATGGGTGTCTTCGGACCCCATTCTTTGTTAAAACTTGGATTCATGATTTGAACCTACGGATATTAAGATATTACTGAATTGGTTGACGGACTTGACACTGAAACGTGAAAAATTGAATTATAATGATCTGAACCTTGAGTTGGAATAAAGTTTGTATGCACATCCATACAAAAATATTGGGGTAACAAATCGTAGAGGCTAGGCTGTAGTTTTGGGAATCCGAGTTTGCACACTACCTCTGCCACTTTTTTGAAATTATGAAGTGCGTTACAAAATCCATTTTGGATGCTACCTATATGAATCTGTTGATTTTTTGGTTCCTAGAGGGAACGGGAAATAGCCCAACAATGGTTTTGGTCTCGTACCCCTCCATCCCTCTTCTATCCGAACTTAGGCTTTTAGGGTTTCACGTCTTCTGCCGGTGCCGGCGCCCGTTTCCTGTGGCCTTAGGCCATGGAGACCTGGTGAACCTCGCCCTTATCGGCGGGAGGGCCTCCGCTCCGATTTTAGGTGTCTATTTAGGGTTTGTGCCATGTTTGAAAAGGCAAGACAACAGCGGCTCCATGAAGATGAAATAAGATTCTCTTCACCTAGCCCTTGTCTCGGCGGTGCGTCTAGCATTGTCGAAGAGCGTGTGTAGATGTGTCTCTGGTAGACCCTATAGGATTTGAACGGAGTTTGCCTATGGTGGATCTACTTGAATCCAACTTTCGTTCTTGTGCATTCGTGTGTCTACATGTTGAATACTTTAGATCCACGCTTCTCTTCATTGGCGACGATTGTTGTTTTGGTGCGCTGATCTTGTGGGCCTTAACACGAGGACTTTTCGACTGTCAACTACAACAAGATTTGCCCGGCTCTGACAAGGGAGAGACGATGATGGTGACGCGTCTTGGGCTTGCTCCGGTGCTCATGGTCGTCGCTAGGTGGTTTATGGATCTGGATGTATCTTCGGTTTGCTCCGGTGCTTATGGTCGTCGCTAGATGGTTTATGGATCTGGATGTATCTTCGGTTTGCTCCGGTGCTTATGGTCGTCACTAGATGGTTTATGGATCTGGATGTATCTTCGGTTTGCTCCGGTGCTTATGGTCGTCGCTACGTGGTTTATGGATCTGGATGTATCTTCGGTTTGCTCCGGTACTTATGGTCGTCGCTACGTGGTTTATGGATCTGGTTGTAACTCTTTTTCCTATGCGATTTAGATGTTCTCTTTTTTCATGTGATCTAGATGGAACTTTTGTTAGTACTACCTGAGAACTGCCACGAATAGATCAGAAGTTTTTTTTCGCAAAATAATAGTAATAATACGGTGAATCTAGTTGCTCTTAACGCAACTTGATTTCGGATTGAAAGGAGTCTCAAAACATCCTCGGGGTCCCATTAAACGCGGAAAGCGAAACCCTGGTTACCTCGGGTGATCGTGCATCACCTCAGGCCATCACCGAGACCCGCGCGGCGCACGCGTCTGGACAGCGAGCCTCCGCTCCCCTCTTCGAAGAAAAAGAAGAAGCGGTCAAAACACGGCAAGTTGGCGCGCCGTCGCCGTCCTCAGGTGCCCTCCGGCCGACCGCAGCTTCCCCGCCTTACTTTCAGTCTTTCACGACCAGCCCACCACCCCACCCCAAGGCCACCCAGCCAGCCACGGAGACCTCACCGGCCGAGACGCGACCACCACCGCCGGTCACCGTCCGGGGTCCCTCCCGCGCCTCGCTGCCGCCCCGCCGTTGGCCCGGGGTCGGCACACGGCCGCATCACGCCTCACCTCACACCAGGCACGCGGGGCAAGCAACCACGCCGTCACCGGGGACCCCCCCAAGATCGAATCACGATCAGTCGGTCACACGATTCACATGACACGCAATCCATTCATACAGCGGGCAACAACAACAACAAAGCAGGTAGGCGTGTTCCACAGGGTGATGGATGATGATGATAAAACTGAATGAAAGAGGGTCTTGACTCTAGACACAAGGCAAAAGCGACCGAGCGCCGGCACACGAAGGTTCTTTGCAGAACAGTTTGTGAACTAGTAACTACAAACTACTAGACGAAGGACCAGTTGACGAACATGAAGGCGAGGCAGTGCGGCGCGTCGTCGTCGCCCAGCACCTTCCACGCCACCGCCTGCTCGTACGACACCGGCCGCCCCATGCTCGACACGCACACGCCGCCCGGGAGGTACGCGAAACCCTGAAAAGATGCACACACACACAGCAAAGACAGTTTGAGTTTCAGCACATTGCTGTTCATCATTCAGAACGGTGGCTGGCTCTGCCTGGCTACGTAGTACGCACCTGCTGCATGATCTTGGGGAACTCGGAGCACAGCGCCTTGCGGCCGTCGTCGTCGAGGATCTTCTCGAGCGAGATGTCCTGGAGCGCGATCAGCGTCGTCTCCAGCATGTCGAGCCCGGCCTGATTGGCGAAGGTGAACACCGGAGCAGCCTGAAATTGTTGCAAGCCAAACATTTTTGTTGTTAGGCCCAGACAGCACCAGTGTGAATATATGTGCTGTGACAACATGATCAAACACGCAACCGACCTTCAGGGAACAGCACATGATTGAATCCGAGTGCTGCCACAGCGCCTTCAGGGAAGCGTCCGCGCTCTGTGACTCCGTGCATAGGAGTTCCGCCCCAGTGTGAAACCTGGAAGTTTTTCACGCAACCAAATTACTTCTCCATTGTGATACCATGGAGTAATAGTACAGGCAGTGCTGCTAAGATGAAATGGATAAATGGCAACCATCTTCAGAGTGAGGGAAAAAAAAAGAGACAGCCATATACCTGTAGCTCCTGCCGATCCACCTCGCAAGCGTGTGAGCCTCAGGAGATCCTGGAGGGTTCTTCATTTCAAGCTGTCCACCAGGGCGGGAAGGGGCTATCGCCATGGCCACTCTCTGCACCGATGCCACAACAGTCCTCACATACTGCCTCGCCATTGCCGCAACACTCTCTCGAAGGTGGTTCTCATACGAGAACTGGAAAGCAATGGTAAGCACTGATCTTGTGTTGCTGGTGCTGGATGCGTCGCTGGGAGCACGAGTCCCACCAGGTCCAACCTCAAGAGTGGATGCAAGGTCAAGTGTACGTGTCGCAGATGGTGCATCCTACAGTTTTAAGTGCATAACACCAAGTTAGTTCAGTGTTAAACAATAGACAAGATCAATGTTACCAGTGCAAACTATACTAACCGTCTTGGCATCAAGTGGTATCACACGGAAGCCTGACGGTAGCAGTGGAGCATCATCAGCGAACGATTCATCAATCGGCGCAAAGACAAGCTGTGCACATGCACCAGCAGCATTCTCATCAACACCGCTGCATAACTGCCATAGAAGACACAGATTCGTAAGGGCGGTGCAACAAATAAAATGAAAATGATGCAAACTAGCTAGTGCCGGCTGAAAGGATACCTGCAGAAGATACATATCTCTTGATAGAACAACTTCATCATGACAGAGACTGTGTCCCTCCAGTCTAATAACCTCCAAGAACTGCAATTTAAGAGGTTAGTTTAAGGGACGAAGACCGGTTAAATATGAGTACAAGACAATGTATAAGAACTTAAGCGAACTTGAAATACCTCTTCATGCTCTAAGGTGTGTGCAAGTGGCAGTATAACCTGACTGCCCATAAATCCACTCGCTCGTAGACCAGGAACTGCATAAGGACTAGCTCGCAAAGCAGCGGCAGAATAAGCATCAACACCAGGATCAGCCCATTCAGAGCGGTGCTCCCTCAGAAATCGTACTAGTAGAGCGGGCGGTACATTCTACATGATGAAACCAAGTTCGCCAGGCTCAGTTATGGTCAGGTCACACAAGCATCAACACATCCCCCCTACTAAATAAAACGTAGATGGTTTACGAGTAAAAACCTGCAGCAACATTGAAGCCTTGGCACATAAGACGCCGCCCCCAATTGCAGTAAACATCTGGGAGGGGTTGACATGAGATCCAGCAAGTTTGTTTGGAGATGAGTTGATAGCAATTGTAACATCCTCAGCACCATCACTGCTCATCAGTGACCAGCCATCATCCAGAAATCCATTAACAGCGTCGTTGAAGCCTCTGCAAAACATGTCGAGGACCTTAGTCATGGGGCATGTATGGGATATCTTTTGGTAAACTAAGGTGGTGTGAATGGCATGCACGGAATATTAGAGCATTGCCACAAACCTGCTCAATCTCTGACTAAATGTTCTTAGAACTGCTGGCTGGCGCCCCCCTCCATAGGGCATTTCTCCACTTGATTCATGAGCAATCTGCCTAATGTGACGCAGAGCCTGTAAAAAGTGGACAAGTGATTGTCACTTAATAATTCATATCTTAGTGCCACAGGAACAGGCAAATGCTTAGCACAGACAAAATCCTAATGAAAATGCAATGGTAGAACATACAGCAATTGTCATCTTCTGCGCAAGAATCTTTGGAGACTCATAAAGTGGTCTAAGGACCTCAGGCACACTCCAAGCCTACAAAGAGATAGGATTCTAAGATACAAGTACATATTATGAAAGTTGCAAATTTGATCAAGTATAATTTTGCTTACATCCAAATCAACATGATCTACAATGTGGATCATGGAGCCACCCCCCTCGCAAGGGCGTATTAAATAGCCACTAGGTAGCACCTCGGCTCGGACAAAATTTGGAGTGTTAGGTCCTGATGGACCGCCAGTGGCTTGAGTCAACGATCTCTCACAGATCTACAGAAGAAGGCAGTGAGTAACGGTTACCAGATCTCAGCACAAACAATATTCTGAACAGTCAACCTAGTAGCATTAACATGGCATCGCAAATGTTACAGTGTAAAGTGTAACAAAAAGTCGTTTGATCCAAACAGACCAAGCCCAACAGAGAAGTTGACAAACAGATGAACAAACCAACATAAATGTCATAATCAATTAATCATAACAAGCAATGAGACATATCAATACCACAAGACTGCCGTCTTCAAGACCGCTAGTGTAGCGGAGAATCCAGAAGTCACGCGGTGCCGCCAAAGTTGTCGGTGCATAAGTCTACATAATTGGAAGAACAATATGTTACAGTCAACACAGAAGACCATATCCAAATAAACCCAGACAAGGGAACCCAAGTCAACTATAACTTGCAAGAGGATGCAATACCTGCATGTAGATAAGCTCAATAGTTCCACCATTACCCGTAGGGATAATTTGGAGCACATCCACACACCGACAGTCACGATACCAAGAGGGGCGATCCTTGAGGATCTCGGCAACCTGTGTGGTAGTAGTCTGTTAGCAGGTGTCTGCTGAATGGAAACAAAAAGGCTCTGTGATGATGAACAACAACAACGTACCTTTGTGGGCTCAAGGCTCACAAGACCGCAAGCTCGGGCTGCTACGCCACTACAATTGTGCGAAACAGCAATGATTCCAATGGAATCCGGACCAGGCTGTAAAGAAACACCGATTTTAAATTTACCGGGTATAAAGAAACTGAAATAATCAACGCATGCCGGAGTTCCACCAGTTGGAATTATGACATTACCTTCATCCCAACCATTTGCACCCAATCGACAGCAGTCCCCGTCGCCTTGGACAGGAACTCTGCCAATGTCTCCTCAGCGATAGCGAGTAGACTGTAACAAACATAACAAATTCAATCAAACTTAAGCAAAATGACATGCAAACATCATAAAAAAGTGAAACTGTAATTACCCTGCTGGGTTGTTCGCGTCCCTTTGCGGACGCGGAACTACTGCGTTCTGCTGCTGCTGGTGCTGACCACTAGTAACAACAGACTCACAGCTTGTGTCTGTAGTCGCTACAGAAGGCTGCAAAGCATCATTCAACAAAAGTTTAGGCGCAGGAGCCAACGATTTGAACAGCAGATAATGCATGAATCCAACACGAATTTGCATTTATTTAGAAGATAACAGTAGCATTCACAGCCCACTAGCCCCGAGGTTTCAAATCAGAGGCCATAACAGTATCCAAGAACTCAAAACTGTTCCTCCTGCTGAAATTATTATCTCTTGGGGAAAAACTCAATGCAAAATGTTCACACGATTTGAGTATCAAGTGATGGGACAAAACTCACATTATTGAGGTGCGTCCGCATGTAGCCGTTCTCGTAGACGAGACGGGACACCTGCTTCTGCAGCCTGTCGTTCTCCTCCATCAGCAGCTTGTTCATCGCAGACAGCTTCCGGTTCACAGTCTGCAGGCGAGAGGCCTCCTTCCGTTGCTTCTCGCGGCACCTACAATCAGAACATCAATCAATCTTGGCAGCCACACCAAAACAAGGGCTGCAAAAATGTCACTTGCTCATGAAGAAAGCCAAGACAGCGATCTTCGACGCGCGCACGAGATTCCCGCGTCGTTGCTAACATTTTTGACATGTCACATCTCAGGTGAGCACCAAGTGTGTTAGGTGTGGAGGCATTGCAGCTACAAAATGCTCTGGCACGAAAGCAACTAATACTATGATCTAAAATCTGAACAAGAACACAAAGCTCTGAAGATAAGAAATGCTCCAGAAGGATCACACTTGTTCAGCGAAGATTCAGCAAAAGAACAGCTCTTTTTCTAGAAACAAGAAGCACACACCAAAAAAAGGCACGCCACAAATGGCAAAAACATGGTGAAAGGCATTTAGGGCAGGACACAAGGACTCGATTTCTGGTATTGTCGAGGAACCATCACGAAATCTTAGCAACTTTTAGACCGGTGGAGCCAAAACCAGACTCTAATTTGGGCGCGGCATATGCTACTACTAGGTGCGTGGGTGCCTGCTTCCACGCCCAAATACATCCTGGAACCACTGAGCAGAAACGGGCGAAACGGAAAGCCGCCGCCTGGAAAGGAGACGTGGATTCTTCCTGGAGCCACTAACTAAGCTCGGTGGAAGGATCAGCACCGGAATCAAAAAGTTGAGGACCGAAGCCAGATTTTTAGCCACGGGGGCCGGGCAACCACAAACCCAAGAAAAGACGGCCAATTTCGAGCACCAAGAAGGAGCGGACGCGAGCGGTGAGCCAGATCGAGAGGCGCGGGCGAGGAGGACGCACCTGCGGTTCTGGAACCAGACCTTGATCTGCTTGGGCTCGATGTTGCTGAGGATGGGGCACTCCCGTATGAGCTGCTGCCGGCGCAGCGAGCTGGGCTTGGGGCACTCGCTGTAGACGCGCTCCAGCGCGTCCACCTGCTCCGGGGTGTAGCGCACGTACTTGCCCGTGTCCACCTGCGGCGCCCCGCTGCCGCCGGGCGACGACCTGTCCCGGTCCCGGTCCCTGCCGCCCCCGCCGTGCCCGTGCACCACCATCGCCCCCGCCATCTCGAGCCGGCTACCGGGACGACCGCCGCCGACCGAGTGAGTAGTAGTTGTTGTTGTAAAGAGAGGTTGAGCCAGGGCCAGGGGCGCCGCCGCGTCATGCCCTCCGCGCGCCGCCTCCCGTGGACGCCATAGCCGTGGTGGCGGTGGTGGTGGTGTGCGGAGTCGTTGCGCCGGTGAGGTGAGGTGGAGGGGAGAGGGGAGCGCAGGGAGAGGGAAGGGAAAGGCAGTAGTGGAGCAGAGCGCAGAGGAGATGAACAAAGGGAAAAGCAGAGCCCCGAGCTCTTGTTTATACTGCTGGCCTTCTCCTCGTCTCCCTGTGGACTGTGGTCTCCCCAGGGGCGTTTCCGTAATTTGAGCGCTTTTTCGTTGAAATGTATTTTCCGTCCATTCATCTTATTTTTTGAAAATAAAAAAACTATATTCGTCAACGAATTCAATGATTCTCAAAATATGGTAATAAAAGAAATTCACGATTGGAAACATGGCATATTATCTTCACCAGTGTCAAAAACGCTCTTATATTATGGGACGGAGGGAGTACGGTGGTACAAAATAAAAACACTCAAACGAGTGTTTTAATTTGTGTCACTGCGCCACAATAACGCTTTTTGGATTTTCTTTGAGCTCAGGCGTGTCGTACAGTGATCCAAGTGACTTGTAGAAACAAAAACATTTGACTATAGGCCCACAAATCAAACATGTTCCGTAGCAAAAGAATTGAAATTGAACTTGTACAAAATTACATTTGAATTGAAGAAGATCATAGAGTAAAATTCACGATACCGTAACACCCAACTTGTTTTTGCAAAACCTTAAAACACAAAATGTAGAGTTAAGCAAATTCTCGAGCTACTCCATTACATGTTTTGTTCGCATTTCGGACGCATTAGCAAAAAGAGCCAAAACGCCCTATTGCCTGGGAGATAACGATTTCGTGGCACCGCACGGGTCTAATTTTGCAGCAGATTACATAAATTGTCAGTGCATTTTTGATGAAAATTATCGTAATGTATACAATCAGTGCCTCGCCTACATTGTTTTTCATTAGGTGCCATGCATGCTTGGCTAGAACTACGAAGTGTTCAGCTACACTTGTATAAATCCTGGTTCCGTAGGATTAAAATGGGCATTGCTCTCTCTTTTAGAGGAGTAGTTTTCAGTTTTCAGGGCTCGAGAGGGCGTGTGCGCTGCCTTGGTGGCGCCATGCTTTTCGTGGCAAGCACATGGCCACGCCACAAGCATGCGTGCTCATTCATAGTCAGTCATAGGGTGGGTAAATGCTTGCGACGGGCCCCGTGCTGCCGGGCTTTTGGAGGTGAGCGTAAACACAAAGCACACCTGCCCTTCCCGTTCGTCAGTGGTTTTCATATCGGGTCGATCGACGTAATAATCATCGTTAAAATAATTTTAATAGGAAAGACCACACTAGTAAAGTCGCTATATGTCCTTCCACCGTCATAATTTATGGAGTGCGCCACAAATCGAGCGAGCCTTCATATTTGTAGACTGGGGGCGGTGATATGGAGCAGCCTCCATCCGCAACCACTCGCGCGGGAGGGAAGTTTCGGTCCGACCTCTTCCTCTTATGCGCAACCTCGTCAATGATGTCGTCATCCTCCATATGGCTGCTGCTTCCGCCCATGCAAATGCCTCAACTTTTTTCCAATGAAAAGGAGTGGCCGCCAACATGTTCCGCACCCGTTTTCACCCTGTACGTGGAAATCCGCCCTTGTTTCATGCCGGAGCGAACTCATTCACGGGTAGGTAAACCATCATCGTTGTTGTCGCCACTCACCCCCTAAGCCAGTTGCCATCCCTCCTGCTCTGTTCCCCTTCCCTGCCGCCGCAATAATCACTCAGTCGACCATGTCAATGCGACTGAGCCCTCCCCGGCATGATCAAAGAGGACTACAAAGAGAGAAAGTCTTGGGGAGAGGGAGTGGAACTACCCTGAGTGGGTCCGAGACTATGTGCGTTGTAAGGCTAAATAAGCCGTCAGCTGCACCTGCTTCCCTGCTGCCTCTACCTAGTTCGACCGCACTCGACGAGCGCCTTCGCAAAAATGGAAATCACACTCACCATGGCCTTAAAAAATGTGGTCGTATCCCGCATTCATTGACCACCTGGCCGGGGAAGATACGACAGCCGAAGCCTCCCTCACCCGCAAGGTCACTTCCAGAGGAGGAAGAGCCTGTAATTCAATCATTAAAGAATCATAGTTTTAAGGTTGTCCAAATCAAAGTTGTAATCCTTCTTAAAATCCATTTCGTAAATTCATTTTGAAATCCTAGTTAAAAACTTCCATCGTTTAGGTGGTCGGCGTTTGTGCCAACGAGCGTCGATGTGAGATCTTGGATGCCGGCACAGTGGCCCTTGAAGGTGGGATGCGCGTGCGGCTCTCCGGCGAGCCACGCGGCAACGGTGATGGATGTGCCCTTCGCTATGTGGATGGTGTGGGGTGCAGTGGCGGGTGGTCCTAGTAAGGCTGCTATCAGTGTTGGTGGCTAATCCTTGATCCAGATCTGGAGGCCCAGATCCGCCGTGACAAATCTCCTATCGGGGTTGGCTCGATGACTAGGATCCGCGACAATTAGATGTCCCGAGCGAAAGTGCAACGCTTCGGCAATGGCGGTGAATATGCCTACGGGTGTCCCGCCCCCCTCGGGGGCAAAGTCGTGGGCCTCGAGTTTACGGATCGCGAACTGGAAGGTTTCATCACAGGGACGTGAGTTCGGAGGTGATCTGTGGCACGTATGTGTGGGGGCACCGACCCAACTTTCCTTTAACTTTCGCTTTTCAATCAATTATATCTTTTGAACTGAAAGTCCGATTTATTTTTCGATTGCATGTTCATGCTCTTTGTGACGGGGGCTTTGAAATAAGACCACCTCTGAATACGTTTTGACAAGTTTACAAAATTTCACTAAGTTTCACCTACTGAAACTTATAGAAACGAATGATAAAATCACCATATTGTAGAAACTAAAACTTAAAACCATGCAAGGACTCAAACGACTCTGCGGATCTCAAAGCAATCGCGCGGCCGGACACGGCCGGGCAAGTGCGTGCCCCTGCAAAATTCTCGACGCGAGTTCTTTGATTGTCGGTTCCTAGGTTTCTTTTAGTCGTGTTTCGGCCACTCACCGTGCGGCTCTTATCTATGAACCGGAACCTAAACCTGTTCTGAGAATTTTCGACCGGAGGAGACCAGCCATGCATGCATGCATAACCCAAGGCAAAGCAATGACGAAATATGCTTCTGGATTAATTTCACATCGACTCCAATACTGTGGCCTCTGCTGGCTGCTCTGGCACGTAGCATGTTCCAAGTTAAAACCCAAACAGTTTAACAGCATCTCTCCTGCCACGCACAGTACTCCTATATAGGAGTAGAATAAAATCGCTTCCTGTTGCTGCGCTACAAAACAAGCAGCACAACGAAAACCGGCCCATGAGAGGGGGCGCTTTTTTAGACGAGAGTGTACACAACTATTCACATATACTGTTCGACAGTCGGCTCAAAAAAATATACTGTTCGACAGACTGATACGATTCCAGTGGAGTACGTGAGCGCGCTGCTCCGCCTAGCTAGCTAGCCAGCCACGGTTGTCTGTCCGTGATGCCGTCGTCGTCTATGCGCTCGACAGTGCTGTCCTGTCAATCAGTGCAGGCAAATTGTGTGTTCCGTATGTGAGTGAATCTTGCGCTTTACAAAATCCTGTCTGGCCCTTTCGAACAAATTTTTGGATTCCTATCCAAAAGCTCGACCTGTCCCAACATACAAGGAATTCTATCACCAGATTTTTCACGCTGCCTCCGTCCATAATTAGTTGACGCTGAAATGGATGTAAATATATTAAAAAAGCAATGTGTACACGGGAAGAAGGGGGGGGGGGGGGGGGGGAGAAAATAAATAGCTATTGAATTCATGTTTTGGGCAGCATTAAGAAACTCGGGTTGGACTCAAAAGATGAGGGCAAATCTGTCTTGGGAGATAAGTGTCAATTCAATTCTTGAGACAATCTGATATTTTCCTTTTCGCCTTGTGACCCACAAGACTCGAAGGATTTCTGGTGTTTAATTCTTGGAAAATTTCACCCTTTTTTTGCATCTACACATTTCAACAACCCATTATAATGACACCCATAGCAATCCGTTGAGGAAGATCCTGAGTGGCCAAAATAGTTTCAACAAAGATTGAAAATCCGCTCCTTCTGTCGGGTGCTATAGAGAGCCAAGATTTTCAGGCAAATTCACTATCCCAGAAAAGATGCAAAGGTATTCATGAAAATGTGCATGAAGAGGCTTCTCGTGCTCACATGATGAACATCAACATCCTCACTTTTCAGCTTCCTTGAGGTGCCCTTTTAGTTTCACCGTAGACTATTGTACTTTAAAGTTGTACTAAATGTGCATCAATTAATTTGGATTGAAGGGAGTATTTGTTTCTCCTCTCTCCTATCCAGCCTTTCTCTCCAAAGAAAGGTCCGCCTAAGTGTCACACTCGTTGGTTTCCCCCACCTTCGAATGCCTTCTAGCGCCAACGAGGTGAGGGGAACCCTGGTTTGGGTTGACGTGTTTGGGTCGCCCTAACTCAGTCTAGGGCTTAGTCTAGGCGTCTGACTGGCGGTTGTTAGGTGGTTTGTAATCAACATTGACGGATAAGTTTTCTCCATCATGTCCTCGTTCCAGCGATGTTCATTGTCGTCGGTGGAGGGTGTGTAGAGCTTTGTTCATGGTCAAATCTTGGGCCCTGTTTTGTCTACATTTTGTCAAGATGGTCTTGGGCGTTGCTATTCAGTGGAGTGGACGACAAAGGTTTGTGTTTTCGGCCTCCAGGCTTCTTCTCCGTTTGGTGATGCACGACCAACTTTGACTTCGCTGGGAAGCTAATGAGGTAAGGCATCCCCAATTCTGTCCGGCCGGATCTGAGATGGTTGTCCAGCCCCCTTCGCCACCTTCTTCTTTGAGACGACGATCTAACACCTCGCTGTTGACTGCTTCTTTTGGCTCCAATTTGTGACTTCCAAGCCGTCGCATCCACAATGTTACCCTAGCTCCGATGATCCGAAAGCGACATCGAACTTTACACACAACGCAGCGACGACGAGTGCATGATGAAGACAGTGTTGATATACCCCCAGGACCCATGTTTTACTTTCTGCTTTTGGAAGGATGGTCATGTAAGAGTTGGGAGATTTTAACATACGGCCTTGACCTTCTAAAGAGAAGAGAGAGCGTAAGTTTGCTCCTCAACTTTAGTGCAAGACCTTATTCTATTAGCGTTAAACCATCCGAAATTAGTTTCTCAATGAATTCGATTAAAAAAACTCTACATAAACCATGTAATTCCTAGTTTATTGTTAATATTACCATATGCTCGATTTTTTTAGTACTCCTTTGTCTATTCCCCATTTGATTTTCTTACTTATCATTATATTCCTTGTAGTAAATTTCTCAAATATAATTTCAGTTTCATAAAATAAGTTTTTAATTATTTTTCTAATTTTTAAAAAACTGCCAAAATTTTCTTTAAAAATGTAGTTTCAAAGAAAACAAACTAAGTTTTCCCATGATTTTAGGCAAATTTTTGTGCTCGCAGCATGCCATGTATGTAAAGCCGACGCCATTCCATCTTCGAAACCACTTCCGACGGGGGTGAGGACAAGGGAAGGGAATACAAACTATAGACAGCCTGTCACTTGTCGGACAAATAGTATTGGGATTGAAATGTTGAACTTAACTTATTGTTGAATATTTGTTTTAAGATAGCTAACTAACCGTTCACGCCGAGCGGTTATTGAAACTTAACCTAGACCTCTTCCTACTCCATAGAGTATGGTTTTGTTGTCATGCATAAGCAATTTATTGTGTTTCCTTGTGTCTAGGTACCAGACAAGTCTTTTACAATATTTTTCGCAATATTTTTTACTCTTTGACTTACACAATTGATGCTGCACTCACTGTAGACATGGCTACACGATTGATAATTGGAGCATGTTCAGAGCACAATCATAGTTCTAAATGAGAATATGCATACTCTTTTCCTTTATAATAGATTGAACATTCAGAATGGTTCACTGCAACAGTTGGATCAAGTTCGCCGGAGAAAACTGAACAGCAGAATGTTGCTGCCGGGAGTTCAATGTTTTAGCCGGCGAGAGACCAGGAGATTGCAGGAGGTGCTTTGGCATGGCATGTCTCATCATGCATGCTCCCTTCCATGCATATTGCTGCTGTCCTCTGTCATTGAATGCATGAATATACATGAGCTGCAAAGCAAGCTGCAGGAGATAAATCGATCTAGTAACTCATGCATATATTCAACGGCTATAGACTACAGATCGGCATGTCATAGATTTACAGGCAGGTATGCGTTCTTCCAGCTCAAGATCGAGGCAGGGTGCGCCTATTGTACTACTACTGCTTCATTTGGTTCATTCGATGGGCATGCTTAATTAACCATGCATGCCGGTCCAGCCAGAGGTGTTAGGTTACCGTAGAGACTCGTCCATGGAAGTGAGGCTTCTTGATCAATCCGCTTTACAAGCATGCGAGCGGCGGCCGTTAAGGCGTACTACCGTCGCCGTCGATCAGCCCGCCGTCTCGTGGCCGGCCGGGCGCGGCCGCCTTTTGCGGCGAAGCTTTGCAGCTGGGCGTGGCCTCTTGCGGGTGTGTCTGGCTGTCTGCTCGGGGCCCGCGCGCGTGCTCCGTCCCGCGTCAGCCTTTTGCCGCGGCCGCAGCCGACACCGCCCGGCGCACGCAGCGCACGCCAAGGCCCCATGCCCATGCCACCGCGCCAGCCGGTGACATGGCTGGCTACGGCTAGTGGTACAATCTTATCTCTGACTCCGAGGCCCCCATCAGCTTTCTTGTTCTCGCCCCCGTCCGTCTCGTGCATACTATGCATAGCAAATGTGCAGTGCAAACCGCGAGCTGACCGAGAGGGAGGGAGGGAATGTCTGTTTGATTTGGATTTGGACCATCATGGCCCCTTTTGATGCTACCTGTGCTGCTCGGTGCTCCCTTTTCTGGTAATTTTGGAGCGTTTCCTGTGCACGCATGCAAATGCTGTTTACCTGCACACTGTCATCTCATTTACCAATTGACCGGTCCACTTGCGAAATGGAACCATGATGTGTTTTGAAACTGACATGTATAACCTGTTTTGCTCATCTCCCTTCCTTTCCCTTTTCCCTTTGCGACGTAAACTTTCTATTATACATGTGGCACGCGTGCGTGCCAGAGCCAGAGCAAAACACGCGTGGCCGGCCACATGCATGCACCCCGGCCGGCCCGGCCGGGGAGGAAGACGAGCCGCTAAATTCTAAACGATCCCTTTCCGCAGAAATTGTTGCCACCTTTTGGTCTTTACATTCTGGCTGAAATCTCGCCATGGAAAAGCAGCTCGGTTTTATGTTTTGCTTACAAGCTACACATGCATGCTGTCCAGTATATATCCAAAAGAAATCAATCTTACTTGAAAGGTGGTGTAATATATGTACATGTTGCATTGCACGTTCAAAGTCCAACGTGCTCAACTGGCACACACATATGATATAAAATCTCTATATATTGCCGGTTAAAGTGCGCCGGGCCTACAAATACCAACAAGAAATGAGGAACGAAACATAACTTTCGGGCCTTAAGTGCACATGCCATTACAGAGAGTACTTGTACTTAGCGGGGTATTTGAGATATGTTTGTTTTATTGGCACATTTAATTTAGTACTACATGCATAATCGGAGCATGCACTGGCCCGTGTTAGGGGCAAAGCACGAGCCAGCAATTGGAAAAGCTTGCATCTTTTTTCCTTGGGTTTCGGTGATGTGCCTTGCATCCAAAGGTAGGGCTGCTAATTCCCCACTAAGCCCCACAAATGCAGGCTTTAGCTCATGATCGCATATTGTGCCGCCCAGAAAAGAAGAGATAAAGTTTTCGGCGCAAAATGTGCTTGGAAAAGCGAGATTTCTTAAAGGCGCGTGCCAAGGGATACACCAAAAATGAGGCGGCATTCGATTGGTTCGACGTACATGAATGCCAAAGATAGTCTTGCTGGAATTTGGTAGCATTGACCAAGATTTAGAGGAAGTACATAGGATGACATAGGCGGGTTGTAAGACTTTAAATATTATATTTTAGATGAGTTGGAGGAGAGAGAAGTGAAGCGGGCTACTCACTAACAGCCGGTTGTAGCACGTGCTCCTAGACACTTTGTGAAAGAGGGAGGTGGGCTATGTATCAACAAAGTAGTACAAATTTATATGCATCTATTGTACTTGCCGGCTATAAGGCTGGCTATAGACGACGTGGCAAGATCATATAACCAGCAGCTGGCTATACTATTAACCATGCTCTTAGCTAGCCTCCATTTCTAGTAACCTGATAAGAAACGAGTTTTGTGAATGGAGAAGATAGTTAAAGAGAGTGATATTACCGGATTTAAATGAACAACATTCAGTCTTTCTGACAATAATTCCTAATTGCCAGGGGGAGCAACTGAAGCTTGCATTAGAAGTGAGTGTATACACATGATTAAACCATCCCAAAACAATGTGTGACATTTACGTCGACCAGGTTACTGCCAGATAAAGAAAGACTGGCAACCCATGTCATCTTTCACCCTTGACGACGGCATATCCATGATGTTGTTGCAATGCAAACCAGAGCTGTTCCAAGAGTTTTCTATTGACTGATCAGGCTGATCAGTTCTCGCATCGCCATCACGAAGCCACGCGCGCACAGAGAAGAAGAGGGTTCGCTTCAGGCATACTATCAAAGACGAAATAATTCTCAGCGAAAAGTGCATTCTTGCTCGCGTCTAGCTAGCTCTTGCTTCAGAAGGGAGGCCGGCCGGGGAGGCGCACAAAGCTGACAATGATGCAGGATCTATGCATTAGGGTTAGCAGCTGGACGAGTCAATGGATGAATGAGTGGAGCTGCGCAGTGCTTGTCCTGTACATTATGAGGATGTGAATATGCATGCTGGATCAGTTAGCAGGTTTTTTGTGGTCGAAAAACCTGCTGACTGATTTTGCATGCCTTGAGTTGGTCTGAGGTGTTCGTTGGTTGGTTGGCATTGCTAGCTTACTGAAGCATTAAATCAAGTACTCCCTCTGTCCCATAATATAAGACGTTTTCTGACACTGGTGGTGTTAAAAAACGTCTTACATTATTGGATGGAGGGAGTAGTAGTCTGGCACTGCTATCCGGAGTTAATCATATTATCCACACAAGGGCAGCGTATGCATAGGTTGATTCATGATCCTCACCACCCATACCAGCCTTTCAGTTAATTTCAGTTGAATTGCTTAGCCACTTATTGCTAGCAGTCAAAAGGTGCTCATATAAGTATGGCCGACTGCGGTAGCTTACATTTCTGGACAGCTATTACGTTATTAAACCTGGTAAAAAGGAGCCTTCATGTTGTCCCGAACACTAGGGTTTAGAGTTTAGAAATGTTCTTATTAACTGAACAAGGAAAAAAAAGAAAAGATTGCACTGTCATTTTTTCAGGGCTATAGACTATATGTGCATATTAATCATGTGTACAGTCCACCCATCTTTCCCCCCTTATATTATAAATAATGACACACGATTAATATGCATCATCGACAAAAAAAAAGAACCTTGTCAAATCACCAATAAGTCAAAAGTTAATCGCGTTGTTAGAACGACGTGACTCATTCACGTCTTATTTTCACGTTGGTTTTTGTCTCGAATAACTGTCCAACATTCTTCTTCTTAAGGAAATATGGAGCTCAATCCACCCATTACAGCCGTCGCTAAAAAAGTGACAACGATGCGACGATGGTGTTTTCCCCGCACCATTTGATAGGTTCAAAATGGAGCAATATTGTAACTTGTAAGAGTAATTTCAATTCTTTTTTAGTAGCAGTGTCGATCTAAATAGAACTACTAAACCCTACGTGTTCACGTACGTAATCAAGGAGAGAAATGACGTAGTAGGCTAGTAGCAGCTTGCAGGTTACAACTAACAAGTGCATGAGAGAGGTCAAATTTCATACTAGGTATCCTATGATTGTTTTTTCTTGCACACTAGTTATTACACAATCAATTTAAGATAACGAACCTATCTAGTCGTCCACGGGCGAGCACTCGTACTCGCTATCAACTTCTTTTCGGTGGGCAGCTTTTTGCTAGAGGCTAACAAAAAGGGAAGGAACACGCTGAGTAGTGGCATCAAAGTAAGAGCAGCAAAAGGCACTCCTGCCCCTTGGAACGGTACAATACAAACATAGCCTTTCAAATCCATCCACTGCAAAAAGAGATTTTTCAAGATCGTGGAGCCAGCAGAGTGGCCACGCATTTCAGTGCTCTCCTTCTCTCTCTAGTCCTTCTCTCTCTCTGAGAGAGAGAGAGAGAGAGAAACCCTAGGTAGCCAGCATAGCATGCATATGGGCATGGCCCTCTCTTTTGTCCCAAAAGCTAGCAGCTTTCTTGGCATGAGGAGGCACCAACCATCACTTCCCAATAAAATCCATCCCCCATCCTTCCTGTCATTTATTTTCTCTTGCATTGGGGTGACAAGTGAGAGTGTTTGGCCTGCCTGGCCACACCACACCACCACCCTCTCCCTTCGCTCCCAAGCTTGTCACACTGCCTTTATTTATGCACTCGAGAGAGAGAGAGAGAGAGAGAGAGAGAGAGAGAGAGAGAGAGAGAGAGAGAGAGAGAGAGAGAGAGAGAGAGAGAGAGAACAGTACTTTAGGTTGCTTTTCTTTTGAGGAGGAGTATTTTTGAGGTTTGACATGCGCGGCCGCACACCGTGTCCTTTTTGTGCTTTTCATACATACCCCATGCATGCATGCATACTCGCAACAACAATTTTCACTTAAAGTTGGGAGCAAAACAATCATACCTGCCCCGGCTCCTACACGTACAAGACATAGTCTTATGCTTGTCACGTCACTTTACGCACGCAATGTTGTGTGTGGGTGTGTCTGCATGCAAGAACGGGACAAAACCTAACCACAACAACACCGGAGAATATATGTTACGTCTTCATAATTAAAGAAAAGATGGATAAGACTAGCTAGCCATGCATCTTCCAGCAGATCGAGAGTATGTCTATCTATCTATAGGACGTAGGTACGTACGTATCTCTCATAATTACGAGGCGCAAAGTTTGGCATTATGAAGGGATCCATCGATGCTAATTATATACACATACTACATGTATGTATCTAACTCATAATTAACTACTGGCGTATAGATAGACACCTTAATCTGGCGTAGATATAACATCATGGTGCAGGCCATGTCGATGAGAGCAGACACCGCTAGGAGGCTCAACTGTGCAAGAACGTGGCAAGCACGTACGAGAGAAAGTCATGCATCTATAGAGATAGATAGCTTAGGCTGGCGCTTTTCTTTTATCTCGTGCAGGGGGTGCACTGACTGAGTAAAGGACAGCAATGGCGTACTACGTCCAACCACTGCGATCGAGCACCAACCAACCGGACATGCATAACAGCACAATTACTGGCCCATGATGCGTGGATCTGCAGAGAGGATTTCAGCTCATCAACTGATAGCTAGCAGTATAGGTCAATGCCGAGGCTTGCAATGTGCCGTGCGCCGATGCTTTTCTGTGCGCGCGGTCGCCGTGCCGGCCGGCCTTGCCGTTGGCCATGGCCCTGGCGTGGCGTGGCGTGGCATGATGAGTGCTCATGTCACTTTTCCCATGCCTTGTCGTCGTCGTCTCCGTCGCTCGCGGCCAAAGAATACGGGGGCCGGGGGCATGGGGGGCCTCGCGTTGCAGTGCAAGCAAAGCATGCCCGACGTGTAATGTATGTATGTGGACGTCCATGCACGCATGTCACCGCCCTAGCCCCTAGCTACCTTTGGGCCGGTGCCGGTGGTCTACACGTACGTAGTACACATATGTCTTCTCTAGTCTCTATCTCTATACGGGAGAAAAGATGGTACATACACATGCACCGCCCGTTCTATCTACCTTAAGATGCATGAACGGTCCATGCATGGATCCAGACGTTAGAACAAAAAAACAGCAGTGGACTTTGACTTGGAACCAAACAGTCGTACGGTCTCAAGGAAGAACTCTGTCGTATGGAAGGATTTGGCATTCCATTTCCATGTATGCCTTGTTCTTTAATTTCCCAGTACGTAGATGCAAAAACGGAACGAATTCGTCATTGCTCATTCCACGAGCTGGCATATATAAACTGCGTCGTACGTATTCTCCTTGTGATTCATGTTTTCTGGAAGGATGGGAGCTGCCGTCGACGTTCATCGGTGACGGTGGCGTGGCGGAGCATAGCATAGGTCTCTGATGATCAAATCGATCCACCGACAACGATGAAACTGCCAGATCTGCATGGGCAGAATTGCATGCAAAACACGCATGATTGACCAACGGTACCGACTAATTACTTAACTTTGAGCTAGCCTATATATAGATACAGATTTCGTACATGCATCATGCATGCTAGGTGGTGCTGCAGCATGCAGGAATATGATTAAGCAGTGCCGGTACGCCAAGGGCGCTCACTATGATAACGATCTTTATGTATGGCAAATAAATAAAAACGGTACTGTATATATATATATACAAAGATATCTGCATATGCTGGCCAGCCATGCATATAGCCTACTGGTAGCGCTGGAACTAGCCAGTACAACCTAGGCAGACATGCTTAGCTCATAATTCAGGGGAGGGCCCAATTTAAGCACGATATGACTTTTCCTTTCTGCGTGCCCAAACCATTGTTTGGAATTGTTGATTACTGTACAAGAAACATTTTCCGTACAAACTCTCATGATGACAACTTCCGTCATCTTACAAAACGTTTTCCCCCTTCCACCAGCGACTCCGAGGCGACTAGGGTTTTTCCGCCTCCCGTCGGCGCCACCACCGATATTCCTTGTCTCCTCTGTTCTTAGTTTTTTTTAGTTTGTTTAGGGTTTGCGTCTTACTAAAAAAAGTAAGTCAGCGGCGGCTTTCTGAAGATGGAATAATGTTCTCCCCATCTAGCCCCCGCCCCGACGATGTGTCTACCATCGTCGGAGGCCTGTGCAGGCGTGTCTCCGGTGGATCTAGCAGGATTTGATCGGTATTTGTCTTCGATGGATATGCTTGGATCTGGTGTTGTTCACCCGCGCTTGTCTGTCTACAAGTTGGATCCTTCTGATCTACGCTTCTCACGAGCGACGGTTTTTGTTTTGGTGCGTTGGTCATTTTGAGCCCTTAGCACGACGACTTCTCGACTGTCCAACACAACATGATTTGTCCATCTCCGATGTGGGATAGGAGATGATGGCGGCGTGCCTTCGGCTCTCTCCAGTGTTTATAATAGTCGTTAGGTGATCTATGGACATGGGCGTAATTTATGCTATTTCGAGTGTTCTTTGTACCACCATGGTGTTTGATAAATTGATCAAAAGTTTTTCCTGAATGAAAAGCTTCCATTACCCAGTGTTGCAAGTAGTTTCTCTGTGCTCCTTTAAGTTCAATAAAGTGTGAAATCTCCTCTTTTATTCTTTTTATATTCCTACATTTTAGAATGATGCTTTTCAATGAGGTCTTGATTGATGTAGCCGCAATTAAGCAATTAGAATATCTAAACCCATAAACTACTCCTACCGGAAAAGATGTTGGTAAGGACTTGCTCCCTTATTTCCAGTTTATAGGCCTCATCTAAAAAATTTGTTTTTTGCATTTTATAAGTCTCAATTTTACTACTTACCATCACATGTTCAAATTTTAAGGTGCATTAAATCACCGTATGCAGTGATAAGGGAAACCTCAAAATGTATGTAGAAGTTTTTGGCATTTAGTGGTCATGCATGTAAGCATTGTAATTAATGCATTGGTAAACATATTTTTTGAGAAAAACGAGTGTGCTAATTAAGTATTTTTACAAACTACAAAATTTATTCCACCACTCATCATCTATATTTTGGTTGAAAAGATTTTCAAATCGAGCTCTATAAACCGAAAGGAGGGGTATAGAGCATCTCCAATTAATTGGTGGTGTAGAGGGGTAAATATATAGGAAGAGAGGCAACTTGGTGTTTCAATCATCTGATCTGTTGATAATGAGAAGAAGTAATCATCTCTCCCTCCGTGTGAAAATAAGTGGTGTGGTTTTAGTTAATAAAAAATAAGAAGAAGATGTGGATGAGTGAATGCTAGCTGGCTCGTTGGTTAAACCTTCCGGCCTTCCTTTTCTTTCTTGCGAGAACCACTGAGGCTCAACTAGTCGATATGCATGCCGATGCAAAATTAACTAACTAATTAACTGATGGGCAGAAAGTATTATCGACAGTGGCAAACAACCCAGACAGACATTTTCTCGTGCAAAGAAAAGTATGCAGTTTGTAGTTTTTTCATAAAAAGAAAATTTAAATGTAGGAGGTTCAAGTCGAAGTGAACCAATATGCAGGCGCAATAGGTCAATTAATAGCTTAATAAACTCAGAAAACTTGGCTAATTAATTTTGACACGGGAACCATGTTTCTTTCGAACAACAAGAAAAATAAAATAGTAGTCCCTGGCTGACAGTATGTCTTGGCAATGTAGTGTTAGGCGCAGGGGCGGAGGTAGTGTACAACCATTGGGTTCAATTGAACCCAACGAGTTTTTCCTGCCACGTACATGTACATAGGTACTCACTAGTATGAACCCAGTAATTTTGTAAGGCTGAACCCATCGGAAAATAGCTACGACGCACAAGCAAAGTCTTTTAGCCCATTTAAAATATTCTAACCTGATTAACCCAGCCCATAAGCCCAAAAGTAATCGTTTAATTTCCATGTGAAGAATATATGTTTTTAGCTACCATTAATAATGATGATATGTTCTCTGAAATGTGAGTGACTTAACATTCTTCTTTAGTTTTTATGGTACTTTATTTCCTAAATGTCAAAGTGACTTGTCATTTTTCTGCTGTCTTCGGGAAGATTACAATTTGTACTTGAATCTATAAAACTATTTTGGTACTAGTACGCTATATACAATACGTAAACAAGTGATGTTATAACTTTGTCCAACAGGCATGTATTGCACTCTTCAATTTTTAGTGCAATAACTATATGTGATATTGTAATTTTTTTAATTTAGTATGTTGTCTTTGAGCATTATACTCTAGTAGTACAATGATATGAAATTGGACTTTACGCTTAATTAATTCATACAAAATTTTCACAACGGCAATGAGTGAACCCATTAGCCAAATTTTCTGGCTCCGCCCCTGGTTAGGCGTATGTACTTAGCTCCAAAGCTCATCGAGAGGTCCTGCATGCCTACTTCCACCGCTGCAGGCAGGCCACAGATAACTAACCATGAAGCTCTCCATTCTTGAAATTATGGATGGCAATTAGGGAAAACCAATAACATGCGTACAATTACAAAAACGTCGTGTGCATAGCAGTGTTCCATGGATGATCGGTGCCCCCGAATGCACACAACCCCCAACACAACTGGCAACTGTTAAGCTAAATGAGTTTATTACGAGGTACTCGTGTGCTTTTCTTTGCAGTAACTTGTGAGGTACTCCTTCCGTTCCGAATTACTTATCGCAGGTATGAATGTATCTAGATGTATTTTAATTTTAGATACATCCATTTTTACGACGAGTAATTTGGAACGGAGGGAGTAAGAGAAAGGTACATGCATATGCATGGCATGGCAGGACAATGTCATGTGTCTCACCTTTGGCGAACACCCCACATAATCAATCGCGGGCTTCTGCAGCTTGCTTAACATAACTCTGCGTGGGTCATCCCATCCCAATCCCATGTACTTATATGCCTCCCATGTACTTATATGCCTGGATAATCCTGGGAAGAAGTCATGATTACGGAGCTCCCATCATGCTTTCCATGAGAATCCTAGGCTGACTGACACACCAATACTTACTAGATTAATCAGGCTCCAACCTCAGAGCAGGGACATGTTTAAGAAGCATGGCAGCCATTGTAGGACCAGTTCTTTCATGGACATACAAAATTATTGGAATTTGAAAAATCCCGCGCGTTCAAATAGGGCTTCTAATTTTTAGCCGAATGGATCACCGTGAAATTTTAACCGACAACCCCCCATGCTGTGAGAGACTCGAACGTTTGGGGTTGTCGTCTTGCAAGCGTGGGCAAGAGGAATATGCTCGTACGAGGTCTTGTTCCCAAGAAAGGAGAGAAGCCAAGAAATATTCTCTTCTTGGAAATGGTTGCTCGGATTGTTAATCCATGGATGTCCGACGACATGTGAGCACCTCTGTAGAGGGGCGCAAACGCTATGATACGTGCACGCGGCACACCTTTTTTTAGAGCTAAGAAGAAATTCAGTAAAACCTGCTTCACCTTTTTTTTAGAACTTTTTTGAGGCAAAACTCACTCCATTTATTGATCAATGTTCATACGGATATAAATCAGATCGGCAGGTTGAAGGAGCAAAATGTGGCGCCCCCAGAAAAGCCTAGAGTGAACTTTGCGAGATTACGTGCCTCGATATTTGAGTTCCTAGTTTCAAAAATTAAAGAACAGGACAGGATTTGAAATTAGCTACAGTAGAGATAATCTCTTTCACTATAGTACCATGTAAACCACCCATGCCATGTTGATGTCGTCGACCAATCCTTTACAGTCATAAGCCACGTTGAGGTCGAGCTCTAGCGAGAGAGCCTCTCGACACGCTAGTGTTTCAAGAACAACTGGGTTCTTTAATCCCATGAGTTTCAGAGCGAGCCTTCGCTGAAGGCTCGCTCTCGGCGGGCCGGCCCATTGTTTCTGTTTCGTTGGTTTTCTTCTTCTTCCACGTTTTGGTTTTATTTCCTGTGTTTTTTTTCCGGTTTTTCATTGTTTTGTTGGTTTTTCAGTGGTTTTGTTCTGGTTTTTTGGTTTTCCCTATTTTGGTTCTCTTTTCCTTTTCGGGTTTTGTTGTTTCTTTTTCGTTTCATTTTCCCTCTTTTTGTGTATTATACAAAATGTTCACCGTGTATTACAAAACTATTCAACAAATGTTAAGAAATGTTCACCGTATATTATGAAAAAGTTCACCGGGTATATTTTATATTAATAATATTATACCACATTTTACAAAAAAAATCACCGTGTATTATAAAAATGGTCATCGTTGTTTAACATATGAAAACTTTACTGTATTTATAAAATATTCATCATATATTACAAAAAAGTTCAATGTGTATACAAAAAACATTCGACGTATATTATACAAAAATAAAAAATTGAAAATTTCTCAGTGAGTATTTTCATAATATTCACCATATATTATAAAATAGTATTTAATAAAAAATATAAGTAAAAGTGTAAAAAAACGGCAGAAAAAACATTCAAAACTGTTTCGCTTCAATGTGTACTGATGTCATTATTTCCGTTCCACAGTAGCCGCTTACAGGGCCGGCCCATTGGCCTTTGCCTTGTCCATCCGGTCTCTTTGACGCCTGCCGACACTATCGACCCCGCGGGTGATACTTGGGTCTCGCATCTGACGCCGCACAAAACGGGCCGCCCAATACTATAGATCCTCTAGCGGTTTTAGTAAGGTTCTATGGACACCCCTCAAAAAAACAAAGGTTCTATGGACAGGTTCAGACAAGTGCTAGACCCTTCCATGTGATTTCTTCTTATTCTTTCGTTTCTCTGTCTTTCTCATTTTTTTTGTTTTCTCCGCTTTTTTTTCTATACATGTCTACTTTTTCAACACACATTGTACATCTGAAGAATTTTTTTATACACATGGAATATTTTTTAAAATATATAATTAACATCCTTCCTGAATACATGACTACTTTTTTCAACACATGTTGCACATTTTTCGCCAACATCTGAAACATCTTTTATACATACTGAACATTTTCAAAAATAGATGATTAATTTTTTTTTAACTTCATGTTTTGAACATCTTTTTGAATACGTGGTAAAAAAATACACCTTGGAACATTTTTTCAGAATGATATGAAACATTTGTAGATGACCTGCACATTTTATAAACATTCTTTGAACATGTCACGAATATATATTTGAAACCCGTGTTTAAAACAAAATATAAGGTACATTCCTTTGAACGATATGATTTTTTTCTTATTACATGAAATTTGATTTACATTGTATAGGCATTTTTTTAATGTCACATACATCTTTTTGAAACACGTGAACATGTGTTTTAGTGCCACAACCAAGTTCTAAACTATGATATTAATTTTTTGACACCGTGTTAGCACATTTAAAGTTGGTGATTTTTAAAAGTTAATTTAAGTTTTAGAATATATGTATTTGGAACTTCTTTAAGAATATGGATTAAATGAAAAACTGAAAAATGAAAAAAAAACAAAGAAGAAAAATGAACTAACCTACATAAAGCTACTTGGACCGGCCCAATAGTAGCGACGGGAGGGCACCTTCTTCATCACCCGATTTATTTAGGAGCTTGAGGTGGACGCCGTGAGAGGTGCACCTAGAGCATCTCAGCCACCTAGACGAGGAGTTGTATAGATCCCCCCCCCCCCCCCCCCCCCCCCCCACAGAAGAGATGTGAAAGGAAATGTTGACGACGCCCCATCGGAAGAAAAGAGAAAGAGTGCAGTAGCTGTAACTTTTCGTTCTAAGGAGGGACAACTTTTGGGTGCGTCGGCCCTCATCATCAATGGAGTAATGGAAACACCAACGATGGCAGCAATATCATGCAGGGAGGCGATTTGTTTGGCCAAAGATATAGACTTGAACTCAATGACAATTGCTTCGTACTGTTCTGGTGTGGTCCGAAGTATCTTGGATGGGTCTCTTGGTGAGAATGGTATGATCATAAGAGAAGTTAGAGATTTGAAGCTTTCTTTCAGCAAGTTGATTTTCAAGTTTGAGAGTAGAGTATCGAATGGGGATGCCCATAATTTAACAAAATTCTCTCTTCATTTAGCTCCAGTATGGTTTCTGGAGCCTCCGGGCTTTGTAAAACTCTCTATCATTGATTAATAAAGTCTGGTGTTATGCTAAAAAACACTGGCCTCCCGCTACATGCAGCTCATCATGTTTTCCTTTATTCGTTGATAGCAAGAAAATGCACATCAAACGTGTGTGTTTGCAGGAGTTTGTTCATGTACTTTTAATAAAAAAATACACTGTGTTTCGAAAATGGTTCAATCTGTTTGACAAAACATTTCATGTACCTTAAATAAAATGTTTGTGCTATTAAGGAACTTGCTCACGTACTTTCAAAAATGTTCAGGTTGCTCAAACAAATGTCCATGTACTCTAAGTAAACTGTACACGAAGTTCAGAAGAAATGTTCATTTACTTTAAATGAAATGCTCACGCAGTAGATAAATTTCACATTTCAAAAATGTTGTGCTGTTCAAAACAATGTTCACCGTGTATTAAAAAGTTTTATCATGTATTTTAAAACCTATATACAAATGTTCAAGCATTTTAAAAAGTTAACAATGAACATTTCATGAACATTTTTGAAATACTCAATGATCAATTTCTAGATACACAACGAATAATTTTTCAAATACACATGAATGTTTTCGTCATACACGATGAACATTATGTGATAAACCTTTATAAACTACATGCCAATATTTTTTTATAACAAGGTGAATATTTTTTTAAATACGCATAGGACAATACTTAAAAAGATGAGATGAGCCCGATTTTTTAAATATGCAACAAACATTTTTTAGATACATTATACATATTGTTTTAAATGATGAAAAAAGAAAGAACTGGAGAAAATAAAAATAATTTAAAATACAAAAGGAAAAATTTAAAAGAAAAAACAGAACACAAGGAAAAAAATAGGACATATGAAAAATAGCATAATAGAAAAGGCAAAAAAGAAGAAGAAAAAAGAAAAAATCAGGACGGACAACCGTATATATACATATGAATGCAGGGGGGTGAATGTACGTCGGTCTAACACCTATAGAGGACAACAGGCCGTCTAGCAAAAACAGAAGAAAATCGTTTACTCAGCACCGGCCGGGAGTAGTCACTATAGGCGAGAGCTATATACATCTCCAATAAGTTCTCAAAATAAAAATTAACCTTACGTTGGTTAGCTTCTACTCTCTCTGTTGGGAGTAGGTAAGTACGGTTCACTTAAAAGAAGTATGTGCGTATTTTTTAGATTGTTGTCCTTTTTTATCTCTACATTTATATATTTTAAAATTATATCCAAATATGTATTTCACAAATATTTAAATTTAATTAAGTTGAAAAAATTGTTCTTCGTGTATCAAAAAATATGTTCAGGCACCTCAAATTTGTGCATTTTTAATAAAATATTCATTACACTTGGAATGTTCACACATTTATAAAAATAATATTTGTGACATTTTTAAAAAGGTGGTACCATTTGAAGAAAGTATTCACGCGTTTAAATATTTATTTATAATTTTTTGTAAAAGATATTCATGAAACATAAAAAAATTCACACCGATCTTGAAAAAAATGTTCTTGGCATATAAGAAAGTGTTCGAAGCCATTTTGAAAAGGGATAAGTATATTTTTCGTTTGTCAATTTTTTCAAAAGTTTAGAAATGGACCCTCAACTTCAAAATTAGCAAAAGGTAGTCTCTTAACTTCAATTCGGATAACTTTAGTTCCTCATACCGCGTTGGGTAGTTTTCGTCTGACGTGGACATGGTTTTAAGCAAATCTTGACACATCACCCAGGTTTGACCGCCACGTCACATAAATGACCCCAAACCCCAGCACCCACAACCCGTACACATCCCACTTGAAGTTCACGCGTAGGATGCTGCACACTAGCTTTGGTGCCGTCGCCGCCGTGCCGCACGGCAACTGCAGCCATACGGCTGCTGCTCATGCCTGTGCTTCTGGAGCAGTCGGGGCTGTCCAAATTTGGCGATCGGCAGATTGCACAGCGTATCCAGCATGATGTTGTTTGTCTTCACGTTTTAGTGGATCACCGGCGGCTGGAATGATTGGTGCAGGTACACACTAGCCCCTGGTACGTCTCCAACGTATCTATAATTCTTAATTATTCCATGCTGTTATATTATCATTCTTGAATGTTTTACAATTATTTTATATCAATTTTTGGGACTAACCTATTGACTCAGTGCCTAGTGTCAGTTGCTGTTTTCTGCTTGTTTTTTACATCACAGGAAATCAATACCAAATGGAGTCCAAACACAACGAAACTTTATGTGGATTTTTTCTGGACCAGAAGATACCTGTCGGGCCAAATAAGTACAAGAGGGGTGCTCCGAGGGGAGCACAACCCACCAGGGCGCGCCTGGGGGCCCAGGCGTGCCCAGGTGGGTTGTGCCCACCTCGGTGGCCTCCCGCACTGCCTCTTTGCTCTATAAATACCCCAATATTCCAGAAACCCTAGGGGAGTCGACGAAAATCAATTCCAGCCGCCGCAAGTTCCAGAACCACCAGATCCAATCTAGACACCATCACGGAGGGGTTCATCATCCTCATTGGCGCCTCTCCGATGATGCGTGAGTAGTTCATTGCAGACATACGGGTCTGTAGTTAGTAGCTAGATGGCTTCCTCTCTCTCTTTTGATTCTCAATACAATGGTCTCTTGGAGATCTATTTGATGTAACTCTTTTTGCGGTGTGTTTGTTGGGATCCAATGAACTTTGAGTTTATGATTAGATCTATGTTTTTATCCATGAAAGTTATTTGAGTCTTTTGATCTCTTATATGCATGATTGCTTATAGCCTCGTATTTCTTCTCTGATATTTGGGTTTTGTTTGGCCAACCTGATCTATTTATCTTGCAATGGGAAGAGGTGCTTTGTGATGGGTTTGATCTTACGGTGCTGGATCCCAGTGACAGAAGGGGAACAAACACATATGTATCGTTGATATTAAGGATAACAAGATGGGGTCTATTTCTACATAAATAGATCTTGTCTACATCATGTCACCGTTCTTATTGCATTACTCCGTTTCTCCATGAACTTAATACACTAGATGCATGCTGGATAGCGGTTGATGTGTGGAGTAATAGTAGTAGATGCAGGCAGGAGTCGGTCTACTAATCTTGGATGTGATGCCTATATAATGATCATTGCCTAGATATCGTCATGATTATTTGAAGTTCTATCAATTGCCCAACAGTAATTTGTTTACCCACCGTATGCTATTTTTCTTGAGAGAAGCCACTAGTGAAATCTACGGCTCCCGGGTCTCTTATTTATTATATTTGCCTTCGCGATCTATTTTCATTTGCTTTTATTTTCAGATCATTAATCCAAAAACACAAAAATACCTTGCTGCAATTTATTGTTATTTATTTTATCTCGCGTTCCCGCGAGATGGATTGACAACCCCTCTCTTACGTCGGGTTGCAAGTATTTGTTCTTTGTGTGCGAGAGTGATGGCGCTTGAAGCTACGTCGGTATTTCCCCAAAGAGGAAGGGATGATGCAGCACAACGACAGTAGGTATTTCCCTCAGTGATGAAACCAAGGTTATCGAATCAGTAGGAGAACTAAGCAACACAACGTAAAGAGCCCCTGCACACTAATAAAAACTACTCGCAACCCGACGTGTTAAAGGGGTTGTCAATCCCTTTCAGGTAACGGCACCAGAAATTGGCAAACAGACGTGAATAAAATTGTAGTAGATTGATAGACCGAACGCCAAAAAAAAGAATAAAACGCAGCAAGGTATTTTTGTATTTTTGGTTTAATAGATCTGAAAATAAAAGCAAAGGAAAAGTAGACCGCAAAGGCAAATATATGAGAAAGAGACCCGGGGCCGTAGGTTTCACTAGTGGCTTCTCTCGAGAAAAATAGCAAACGGTGGGTAAACAAATTACTGTTGGACAATTGATAGCACTTCAAATAATCATGACGACATCGAGGCAATGATCATTATATAGGCATCACGTCCAAGATTAGTAGACCGACTCCTGCCTGCATCTACTACTATTACTCCAAACATCGACCGCTATCCAGCATGCATCTAGTGTATTAAGTTCATGGAGAAATGGAGTAATGCAATAAGAACGATGACATGATGTAGACAAGATCTATCTATGTAGAGATAGACCCATCGTTTTATCCTTATTAGCAACGATACATACGTGTCGGTTTCCCTTCTGTCACTGGGATCAAGCACCGTAAGATCGAACCCACTACAAAGCACCTCTTCCCATTGCAAGATAAATAGATCAAGTTGGCCAAACAAAACCCAAATATCGGAGAAGAAATACGAGGCTATAAGAGATCATGCATATAAAAGATCAAAGAAACTCAAATAACTTTCATGGATATAAAAAGATAGATCTGATCATAAACTCAAAGTTCATCCGATCCCAACAAACACACCGCAAAAAGAGTTACATCATATAGATCTCCAAGAGACCATTGTATTGAGAATTCAGCGAGAGAGAGGAAGCCATCTAGCTACTAACTACGGACCCGAAGGTCTACAAAGAACTACTCACGCATCATCGGAGAGGCACCAATGGAAGTGGTGAACCCCTCCGTGATGGTGTCTAGACTGGATCTGGTGGTTCTGGACTATGCGTCGGCTGGAGTTGATTTTCGTCGACTCCCCTAGGGTTTCTGGAATATTGGGGTATTTATAGAGCAAAGAGGCGGTCCGTGGGGCACCCGAGATGGGCACAACCCACCAGGGCGCGCCTGGGCCTCCTGGCGTGCCCTGGTGGGTTGCGCTCTGATGACCCACAAGTATAGGGGATCAATTGTAGCTCTTTTCGATAAGTAAGGGTGTCGAACCCAACGAGGAGCAGAAGGAAATGACAAGTAGTTTTCAGTAAGGTAATGTCTGCAAGTGCTGAAATTGTAAGTAGCGGAGTAGTTTGATAGCAAGATAATTTGTAACGAGCAAGTAACGATAGTAGTAACAAAAGTGCAGCAAGGTAGCCCAATCCTTTTGAGGCAAAGGACATGCCAAAACGGTCTCTTATGATAAGTAAAGCGTTCTTGAGGGAACACGGGAATTTCATCTAGTCACTTTCATCATGTTGGTTTAATTCGTGTTCGCTACTTTGATAATTTGATATGTGGGTGGACCGGTGCTTAGGTGTTGTTCTTACTTGAACAAACCTCCTACTTATGATTAACCCTCTTGCAAGCATCCGCAACTACGAGAAAAGTATTAAGAATCAATTCTAACCATAGCATTAAACTTTTGGATCCAATCGGTCCCTTACGGAATAGCGCATAAACTGGGGTTTAAGCTTCTGTCACTCTCGCAACCCATCATCTAATTGCTACTCCACAATGCATTCCCTTAGGCCCAAATATGGTGAAGTGTCATGTAGTCGACGTTCACATGACACCACTAAGGGAATCACAACATACATACTATCAAAATATCGAACACATATCAAATTCACATGATTACTTGCAACATGATTTCTCCTGCGACCTCAAGAACAAAAGTAACCACTCACAAATAATAACCATGCTCAAGATCAGAGGGGTATTAAATAGCATAATGGATCTGAACATATAATCTTCCACCAAATAAACCATATAGTAATCAACTACAAGATGTAATCAACACTACTAGTCACCCACAAGCACCAATCTATAGTTCCGATAACAAGATTGAACATAAGAAATGAAGTAGGGTTTGAGATGAGATGGTGTTGTTGAAGATGTTGATGGAGATTGCCCTCCCGAAGATGGGAGAGTTGTTGGTGATGATGATGACGATGATTTCCTCCTCCAGGAGGGAAGTTCCCTCGGTGGAATGGCTCCACCGGAGGGCAAAAGTGCTCCTGCCCAAGTTCCGCCTCAAGACGGCGGCGCTCCGTCCCAAAAGTCCTCTCCTTATTTATTTCTAGGTCAAAATGACCTATATACTAGAAGATGGGCACCGGAGGTGGGCCTGGGTGAGCACAACCCACCAGGGCGCGCCTGGGCTCCCTGGCGCGCCTGGGCTCCCTGGCGCGCCCAGGTGGGTTGTGCCCACCTGGTGGGCCCCCTTTGGTAGTTATTTGCTCCGATAATTCTCAAATATTCCATAAAAATCCTCGTGAAGTTTCATCTTGTTTGGAGTTGTGCAGAATAGGTGGCATGACGTAGCTTTTCCAGGTCCAGATTTCTAGCTGCCGGAATTCTCCCTCTTTGTGTATACCTTGCATATTATGAGAGAAAAGGCATTAGAATTACACCAAAAAGCATTATTATGGATAAAAAATTATAAATAATAGTAAGAAAACATGATGCAAAATGGACGTATCAACTCCGCCAAGCTTAGATCTCGCTTGTCCTCAAGCGAAAACCGAAATCGGAAAACATGTCCACATGCTTTGAGAGAGAGGTGTCAATAAAAACAAAATACGAACATAGAAGCATCATGTAGATTATTATAACAACAAAAAATTTAAACACAAGACTTTTATCATAGAATTTTCATCAGATACTTCTCATGAATAAGTAGCAGTTCATCACACAATTGAAGTATAAAGCAAAAACTCTATTAAAAACCAACAAACTATGTTCTCAGTCAACTTTGCAACTACAATTCATTATCTTTTCAGGAAGGGTCACGTATCGGAGCCTTTAGGCAAGTCCACATACTCAACCATCATATAGTCTTCTATGATTGCTAACACTCACCGCATACACATGAGCGAAACGTTTGAACCGGACACATAGAAAGATAGGGGCTTATAGTTTCGCCTTCCAACGTATTCACCTCAAGGGTGATGTCAACAATAATGACTCATGCTATCTATATTCAACTGGACATATGTGCCTAGATCTTTCCTCACCACATGATGCTTGCCAAAGGAGAAAAATAAAAAGGAATAGAAGGAAAACTTTGACTCTTTGCATAAAAGTAAATACATAAAAGTAAAAGATAGGCCCTTCGCAGAGGGAAGCAGAGGTTTCCATGCGCTTATTTGTTTGTATGCTCAACCCCTTAGTGCAAAAGAACATCACGTTGCATTGCCCCTTGTGATAGCGACCTTTATTATGCAGTCTGTCGCTTTTATTCTTCACCATCACAAGTTCATGCAACGCTCAATTTTCTCTTAGACTAAATGATCTCACACATTTAGAAGCAATTTTTATTGCCCTTTTGCACCGATGACAACTTACTTGAGGGATCTTTCTCAATCCCTAGGTAGATATGGTGGACACTTGAAAGTAAGATTTGGGTTTAAGGGTTTTTGGATGCACAAGTAGTATCTCTACTTAGTGCGGAATTTTTGGCTAGCAAAGATATGGGGCAAGCATCACATGTTAAAGGATCTATGACAATATGACTTCTATGTGAATATAAACATACATAAACCATTAAGTTGTCTTCCTTGTCCAACGTCAACAATTTTGGCATATAATATTTTGATGAGGGCTCACAATCACAAAATTCTAGGATAGTATATTTATATGTGAATCTTCTCTTCCCTTATTAATTCTTTCATGAGTTGCATCATTGACTAATGCTATGTTTGTCAATCTCTAATAAAATTTTCTACTTATACTTTTCCTTATGTGGTGCTATCACCTACCATAGGATTAGTATATGATCTTATTGATTTATTTCCTTTCTATTTTTCTTTCTTATTTCTTTTCTTTATTTGCAACATGAAATTAAAGAAAGCAAAAACTCAAACTAAACTTTATTATATAACTTGCACACGATTACAAGGATAGATCACTAAGCAAACTCTCAAAGAAGAAAGGATCGAACTAAACTTTTATTCATCTAAAGAAAAAGATTGAACTAAAATAAGTAAAAGCAAAAAGATAGTGGGATGATACGATACCGGGGCACCTCCCCCAAGCTTGGCGGAAGCCAAGGGGAGTGCCCATACCCGATACTCAATTCTCTTTTGGTGGTGAAGAAGGTGATGGTGGTGATGAAGTAGTATTCTCCAATATAACTATGAGTAGATCCTTCAAACCTTGAATCTCCCGAAGGGCTTGATGAATTAATTCACTGTTTTTCTTCACCTCAACCATTATGTGTTTATTCTCCGGGGCCCACGATTTTGTTCCTGCACTATTTTCTCTTGGCCAAGATATGTCCCAGTTGGACGGTATGTGCCTACGTGGAGTGTTCTCGAACCCATATTTGTGAATCAAATTGCGAAAATTGTTACGATGTAACCTGTGTAAGGGCCTCCTCGGTGGGAGTTCTTCTTGTACTTCCAGGCTTGCTTGATTGTTCGATGATCCCATGGCTTGATGAGGATTAGGGTGAGTAGAGATGCCAGCTAATGTGCCCCTCTCGGAGGCCGGAGAGTGAACCCCAGAAGGATTTTCCTCTTCTTCCTCCATAGCAACCTCTTCAGCTTCATCCCTCCTTAGATCCTCCTGAACCAACCTTGTGTCTCCTTCTCCATTGTTGAAGGGTGAGGAAGACATGATGTTGGTCTAGCTGAATATGTCAGAAAACAGAAAGAAGAGAAAACAGAGGATTTTTTCGAGATATGGTGATTAATAGGTTCGGGAAGTACATATAGATTTTTTATCTTGGGGGACAAGCATACGGAAGAAAAAGGGAATCCGGAAGGTGTCCCAGGTGGGCACAACCCACCTAGGCGCGCCAGGCAAGCCTGGCGTCTTGTGCCCACCAGGGTACGCTTCCTGGAAGTTTCTTTACTTCCTAAATTTTTAAATATTCCAAAACTAATAAAAAATATTTTTGCGGATTTTTCGGAGTCCGTTTACTTACCGTATCACGTACCTCCTTATTTTCACTATTTTGGGGTGTTCCGAAGGACTCTTTTATGTGTTCTTCCGGTGTCAAAGTTTTGATAATATTACTTTCAACGTTAATGGGCGTACCTGAGATATAATGCTTTATTCGTTGCCCATTGACAACCTTCGGGTTAGTACCTTCGTAATTATTTATTTCGATGGCTCCAGACCGATAAACCTCCTCGATAACATAGGGGCCTTCCCATTTTGAGAGGAGTTTTCCTGCAAAGAATCTAAAACGAGAGTTATACAAAAGAACATATTCTCCAACTTTAAACTCACACTTTTGGATTCTTTTATCATGCCATCTTTTAACTTTCTAATAATTTTGCATTTTCATAAGCTTGGGTTCTCCATTCATCTAAAGAGCTAATATGAAATAACCTCTTTTCACCAGCAAGTTTGAAATCATAATTGAGTTCTTTGATTGCCCAAAATGCTTTATGTTCTGACTCAAGAGGCAAATGACAAGCTTTTCCATAAACCATTTTATAAGGAGACATACCCATTGGATTTTTATATGCTGTTCTATAAGCCCAAAGTGCATCATCTAATTTCTTAGACCAATTCTTCCTGGACCTATTGATAGTCTTTTGTAAAATTTATTTTATTTCTCTATTGCTAAGTTCAACTTGACCACTAGACCGAGGATGATAGGGTGATGCAATTCTATGGTTAACATCATACTTGGCAAGCATTTTACGGAAAGCACCATGAATAAAGTGTGAACCACCATTAGTCATTAAATATCTAGGAACTCCAAACCTTGGGAAAATAACTTCCTTAAGCATTTTAATAGAGGTGTTGTGATCAGCACTACTGGTTGGAATAGCTTCTACCCATTTAGTAACATAATGAACAGCAACCAAAATATGTGTATACCCATTAGAGGAAGGAAAAGGTCCCATGTAATCAAATCCCCAAACATCAAATGGTTCAACAGCAAGTGAATAATTCATAGGTATTTCTTGACGCTTACCGATATTACCTATTCTTTGACATTCATCACAAGATGAGACGTACTTACGGGCATCCTTGAAGTGTAGGCCAATAAAATGCAGACTGCAATACCTTGTGAGCAATTCTGTCTCCAGCATGATGCCCTCCATAAGCTTCAGAGTGACATTTCCGTAGGATTTGTCCTTGTTCATGCTCAGGTACACAACGTCTAATAATACCATCTACTCCTTCTTTATAAAGATGTGGGTCATCCCAAAAGTAATGTCTTAAGTCATAAAAGAATTTTTTTCTTTTGTTGGTAAGTAAAGCTAGGTGGTAAATATTTAGCAACAATGTAATTAGCATAGTCAGCATACCAAGGAGTACTATGAGAAACATTTATTGCAGCTAACTGCTCATCAGGAAAACTATCATCAATAGGTAGTGGGTCATCAAGCACATTTTCAAGCCTAGATAAATTATCAATTACGGGGTTCTCAGCTCCTTTTCTATTAATGATATGTAAATCAAATTCTTGCAACAAGAGAACCCATCGAATAAGTCTAGGTTTAGCATCTTTCTTTTCCATAAGATATTTAATAGCAGCATGGTCTGTGTGAACAGTTACTTTGGAATCAACAATATAAGGTCTAAATTTATCACAAGCAAACACCACTGCTAAGAATTCTTTTTCAGTAGTAGCATAATTTCTTTGAGCGCCGTCTAGAGTTTTACTAGCATAATGAATAACATTCAATTTCTTATCAACTCTTTGTCCTAGAACAGCACCAACAACATAATCACTATCATCACACATAATCTCAAAAGGCAAGTTCCAATCAGGTGATTGAACAATAGGTGTAGAAATTAAGGCTTTTTGAGTGTTTCAAAGGCTTCTAAACAATCATCATCAAAAACACAAGGAATATCCTTTTGCAAAAGACTAGTGAGAGGCCTAGAAATTTTAGAGAAGTCTTTAATAAATCTCCTATAGAAACCAGCATGACCTAGGAAACTACGAATAGCTTTTATATCTTTAGGACATGGCATTTTCTCAATTGCATCAACCTTAGATTGGTCCACTTCAATACCTATTTCAGAAATGTTATGACCCAAGACAATGCCTTCATTAACCATAAAGTGGCACTTCTCCCAATTCAAGACAAGATTTGTTTGTTCACATCTCTGCAAAACTCGATCAAGATTGCTTAAACAATCATCAAAAGACTTCCCGTAAACAGAGAAGTCATCCATGAAAACCTCAACAATCTTTTCATAAAAGTCAGAGAATATAGCAGTCATACATCTTTGAAAGGTAGCAGGTGCATTACATAAACCAAAAGGCATACGTCTATAAGCATAGGTTCCAAAAGGACAAGTAAAAGTGGTCTTTTCTTGATCAGGTTGAGAAACAGGTATTTGTGAAAAGCCAGAATATCCATCAAGGAAGCAAAAGTGTGTGTGCTTAGATAATCTTTCAAGCATTTGATCAATAAAAGGCAAAGGGTAATGATCTTTTCTAGTTGCTTTGTTTTACTTTCTAAAATCAATTACCATTCTATAGCCCGTAACTATTCTTTGTGGAATAAGTTCATTCTTATCATTAGGAACAACAGTTATACCTCCTTTCTTAGGGACACAATGAACATGACTTACCCATCTACTATCAGCTATAGGATAGATTATACCTGCTTCCAGAAGTTTTAATATTTCCGTTCTTACCACTTCTTTCATCTTCGGATTTAACCGACGTTGGTGATCAACAACGGGTTTAGCATCAGGTTCCATATTAGTTTTGTGCTGACATAGAGTGGGACTAATGCCCTTTAAATCATCAAGAGTATATCCAATAGCAGCTCGGTGCTTCCTTAGAACTTTCAATAATCTTTCTTCTTCATGTTCTGAAAGGTTACCACTAATAATAACAGGATATATCTTCTTTTCATCAAGATAAGCATATTTCAAAGTGTCTGGCAATTACTTTAATTCAAACACAGGATCACCTTTAGGTGGAGGAGGACCTCCTAGAGTTTCAATAGGCAAATTGTGTTTAAGTAGAGGACGTTGTTCAAAGAAAATCTTATCTATTTCATTCCTTTCATGCATATGAAAATCATTTTCATGGTCTAGAGTATTGTTCTAAAGGATCAGTAGGTGGCACATCAATAGAAGCAAGACCAATTAATTCATCCTTACTAGGCAATTCTTTTTCATGAAGATTCATACTAAACTTGGAAAAATTAAACTCATGAGAATCATTACCAAAACGAACATTGACAATTTTTTTCTCACAGTCTATTCTAGCATTAATGGTGTTCAAGAAAGGTCTACCAAAAATAATGGGACAGAAGTCATCTTGTGGGGAACCAAGAACAAGGAAATCAGTAGGGTATTTTATTTTCCCACACAAGACTTCAACATCACTAACAATCCCAATTGGTGATACCGTGTCTCTATTAGCAAGTTTAATAGTAACATCTATGTCTTCTATCTCTGCGGGTGCTATGTCATTCATAATTTCTTGATATAAAGAATATGGAATAGCACTCACACTAGCACCTATGTCACATAAACCATGATAACAGTGATCTCCTATTGTAACTGAGATGACAGGCATGCCAACAACAGGTCTATGTTTATCCTTTTTATCAGGTTTGGAAATTCTAGCAGCTTCTTCACAGAAGTAAATAACATGCCCATCCATATCTTCTTCTAAGAGATCTTTAACCATAGTAATGCTAGGTTCTACTTTAATTTGTTCATCAGGTTTAGGTGTTCTAATATAGCTTTTGTTAACCACAGTTGAAACTTTAGCATGTTCCTTTATCCTAACAGGGAAAGGTGGTTTATCAATATAAGCAGAAGGAACAACCGGATCAACATTATAAAGTATTGATACGTCTCCAACGTATCTACTTTTTCTCACGCTTTTCCTCTTGTTCTGGACTCTAATTTGCATGATCGAATGAAACTAACCCTGAACTGACGCTATTTTCAGTAGAACTACCATGGTGTTGTTTTTGTGCAAAAATAAAAGTTCTCGGAATGGAACGAAACTTTTTGAGGATTTTTTATATCAATAATAAGAATTTCTGGAGCCAAGACCTGCGGGAGAGGGGCACCTGGGTGGGCACAACCCACCAGGGCGCGCCCCCCTCTTCTGGCGCGCCCAGGTGGGTTGTACCCACCTGGTGGCCCCACTGACGACCCCCCTGATACTATAAAATCACATTATTCCAGAAAAAAAATCGGGGAGAAAGAATTATCGTGATCTACGAGACGGAGCCGCCGCCAAGCCCTGTTCTTCCACGGGAGGGCAGATCTGGAGTCCGTTTGGGGCTCCGGAGAGGGGGATCTTCGTTCTTCGTCATCACCAACCAATCTCCATCGCCAATTCCATGATGCTCCCCACCGGGAGTGAGTAATTCCTTTGTAGGCTCGCTGTTCGGTGAGGAGTTGGATGAGATTCATCATGTAATTGAGTTAGTTTTGTTAGGGCCTGATCCCTAGTATCCACTATGTTCTTAGATTGCTGTTGCTATGACTTTGCTATGCTTAATGCTTGTCACTTTGGGCCTGGGTGCCATGATGACGGAGTAATTGACCATGGGTAGCCCAAAGACGGCGAGACAATAATTCAAGACATCGGGGCTAGCAAAGCCCCTTAGTCCGACTGCCCGGCCGCTCCTGCCGGCTCCCCGTCCGACTGCGCCAACCAGCCGGCTGCCGACTGCAGCTCGACCCGACACCGACAAGACCAAGACGAGACGGCCATACCACGGACGAGACAGTTGTACCGCGACGCCATCATGTACGGTGTCACTTGTCCCTGGGCACTATTCATGAAGTGACCCATGAGACAAGCATGACACCCACACCATGCCCCCATGCCCACTTGACCATGCCACTACATAGCTTAGGAAGTAAGCTAGCCATGCCTATATAAAGGCACACATCCATCCATCCACTCCCATGGACACACACATGCACTCACACATGAACACCCACGGCCATAACCATTCGGCCACAAGAGCATGCATGCCCACTCTGGCCATACACATATACAGAGTCAGGTGCCCGTGGCACTGATCCCAGATACAGCTCCAGGAGCACTTTGTACTACCCGATGTACACCCCAGATATATATACTCAGACATGCAGGAGTAGGGGTATTATCTCTCCGGAGAGCCCTGATCCTGGGTAAACTAGCGCGTGCTACTCGCATACCCGCTCTCGGTCCTATGAGCAGCAGTCTTACCCTCACACTAAGCCCTTGTGGCATCTGTCGCCTCACACCTCCCCCGTGAGAATACCACGACAGTTGGCGCCCACCGTGGTGTGGTACTACTACTATGCTACCACGCTGCTGCTGGTTTCGCTGTCCGGGCGGGACCATTTTCGTCTTCACCGCCACGGCGTCGCGCCGTCTCTCCGATAGCGGTCGGGGGCTCAACATCAACATGCCCCCGGAGTGGCCGCGAGGGGCGGCGCGCCCTCGCCGTCGGCCTCACCATCTTCATCATCACCGTGACGTCGCCTCCGTCTCTCCGGCATCGGTCGGGGGCTCCACACCACCATGCCCCGGCGCGACTGTGCGGGACGGCGCGTCCGCGTCGTTGGCCTCGGCATCATCGGCGTCACTCGCTCCTCCGGAGGCGTTCCGCGTCGCGCGCCTCACGAACTCCATACGGGCATCCGTGGCCTTGCGCCCCGCTGTCCAAGCAGCAGCGGAGCTGCTCAACGGCGCCTAGTCCCTCGCCGGCCAGCTGCAGCGGCCGGCTGCGCGCCCATGTTCGGTGCTGTCACTCCTCCGTCGTCCTCGTTTTCCAGCCATACAATCCATCGATCGAACCACCAGCTTCTCCAATGCTTGGCCGCATTCATGCTGGACACAAGTCAGACCATACTCATACACCAGCCAGATAATCCCCATTCTCGTCCCAGACTATGGCCATACATGCCTTGTACACGCATCGGATAATGGTCAGACACAAGCCGTATATGCCTTGGTCCATGGCTAGACAATGGTATTTTTGTGCCATGCTCCATGCGTCGCCAGCGCTTTGCGGCTGCCATGCCGCGTTGCTGCTCCTGCCAGCAGCGCCCTCGCACCTCGCGCGCTGCTCTGCTGCTCCGCTAACTGCTGCCCGCAGCTGCTCCGGCCCCGTCGCCGCTCCGGCGTAGGCGCCCCCGCGTCGCCTCCGGCCGCTCCCCCGAGCGCCTCCTACACGCATCTCCGCCCATGGGCCAGCCGCCCCCGTCGCTGTGCTGCTGCACTCACGCGCGCGAGGCCCGTACCCGGCCGGCAGGACGACTGCACCGCCTGTTCCCCGGGGCCGCATCCTCCCGCCCGTCGCCGGCCCGCGCGGCCCCGTCCGGCTCCGCCTCGCCGCTGGCCCTGGCCGGATTCTGCCGCGCCTGGCGGCCCCCGCACGCGTGGCTCCGCCTGCGCCCTCGCGCCCATCTTGCGCGCCGGCTTCCGCCACCCGGCCGGCCGGTTTCGCCTGCGCCGACTTCCGCCATCCGGCCTGCCGGCCTCCCACGCCACGCCGCCTACACCTCGCCGCTCCAGCCGGCTCCGACTCACACCGCGCCGGCTGCCGCCCCGCCGCGCCAGTCGACCCGTGCTGACCACCGACTCCGGATCCGGCTACGCCGGCTGCCGCCGCACCGGGCCGACTCCGCCCGTGGCCGCCTGCTCGCCGCTGCTGCCGGCTACGCGTTATCCCGCCTCCGCCTTCGCCGCCCCGCGGCTCCGCGACCCCGCGCCTGCGTCGGTCCGCCCGTGGCCGCCTGCCCCACGCGCCTCCTCTATAGCCGCGCCCCGCCCGCCGGCTTCCCCAGCCGACTGGTGCCACGCGCGGCTTGGCTGGCTCCCGCGCTGGCCGACTCCCCGGCCACCCGGCCGGCCCGGCTGCCTGCCGACTACGTGCTCCCGCGCCGCCTTCCGTCGCTCGGCAACTGCGGCCGGCTGCTCGTGCTGGAAGGGGCCGGCTGCCCAAGAGAAAAAAGAAACATGAGGTCGGCAGTGAAAGAAAAGAAAGAAGAGTCAGGGGGGCGGCTTGCGCCAAAGAAAAAAATGTGTGTGTGCGTGTCCGGCTGCCCAGATCCGGTTGAAGAAAATGCCGGGTGCCCACGGCCGACTGGCAAAAGAAAAATAAAAAAAGAGGATGCTGCGTCCGGCTGCTCAGCCGGATAAGAAAATTTACGCACAAAATATATGCGTACATGCACAGCCGGCTGCGCTTCGGCCTGCGTGACCGGCTGCACGGCCAGCAGTCCAGCCGGCTGCCCAGATCGACTGCCACGTCGCTCCACGGTCGGCTGGTCCGCTGTCTGCTTCGATGCCTTGCCGGGTGGAGGGCCGGCTAGGCCGCCTCCCGCTCCGCCGCCTGGCGGTTGGGCCTGATCGGCTGTGGCGTCCCTCGAGCACCCGGAGGCTCGGGCCGCCTGCCGGAGATCGTCTCCACCTCGACTGCGACAAAATCAATGTGAGCTCCTCACCCGCATATTTTTGCACCGCGAAAGCACGGATAACCTCGACTGACCCTCAGGGACCACCTCCGTTTTTATTACAGTTGCACCACAGTTCGCCCCGGCGCCAGCCAGAGTTGGCCCGGAGGCTGGCCGCTTGGCTTGAGACGTTAGTTCCCGCAGATGGCTTAGTAGCGTGCGCGGTACCAAAGGCTCACTCTTAGTCACAGACCGCAGAGCGGCTGTCCGGCTAGCAAGAGTGAACGCTGGAGGCCACCCACGCGAAAAACGCCCGGGAAGAAAAAACGGTTCGGGCGACCCGGTCGTTTCTTTTACTAGTATCTGCTCGGTCAAATCTGCTCCAAGAGTCTGAGTACTGTACACTCCACTCCGCGGCCTACTCTCAGCCACAGGCCGCAGAGCGGCTGTCCGGCAAGCGAGAGCACAAGCCAAAGAGTGGAGGGAACATGAAAAAGATTGAAGGGGCTCGGACGAAACCAAGTCGGCACCCTCCGCATAAAACTCGCAGTGCTAAAAGCAAACATTTGATATATCTACGTGGACTAAGTTTGTCTTTTGCATGATCATTCTCGTGGGGAACCCCCCTCCTCGCTCGGAGGCTCGGAGGCTACACACAGTGGGTGAGCTGGCGCGCCCCCACTAGAAGCAAGCCGCGCCGGCTGCAGCCCGCAGCCGGCTGTCAGCAACAGCATCAGTCGGCGGACCCCCGTGTCCGCGCCCGACACCATCAGTCGGAGGACCCCGCGTCCGCGCCCGACAGCTTCAGTCGGCGGACCCCGCGTCCGCGCCCGGCACCCTCGACGCCATCGTCTGCACCAACAACCGCGAGAAGCCTCCGCCCAACTTTTCCAAGTTGCCCGGAGGCTCGGAGGCTACACCCAGCGGGTGCGCTGGCGCGCCCCCGCCCGAAGCAAGCTACGCCGGCTGCGGCCTGCAGCCGGCCATCATCGGCATTTTCTACATCAACACCCGCCAAAAAAAACCTCCGCCCAACTTTGCCAAGTTGACCGGAGGCTTGGAGGCTACTGACGGAGTAATTGACCATGGGTACCCCGAAGACGGCGAGACAATAATTCAAGACAGCGGGGCTAGCAAAGCCCCTTAGTCCGACTGCCCGGCCGCTCCTGCCGGCTCCCCGTCCGACTGCGCCAACCAGCCGGCTGCCGACTGCAGCTCGACCTGACACCGACAAGACCCCGACGAGACGGCCATACCGCGGACGAGACAGCTGTACCGCGACGCCATCATGTATAGTGTCACTTGTCCCTGGGCACTATTCATGAAGTGACCCAGGAGACAAGCATGACACCCACACCACGCCCCCATGCCCACTTGACCATGCCACTACATAGCTTAGAAAGTAAGCTAGCCATGCCTATATAAAGGCACACATCCATCCATCCACTCCCATGGACACACACATGCACTCACGCATGAACACCCACGGCCATAACCATTCGGCCACAAGAGCATGCATGCCCACTCTGGCCATACAAATATACAGAGTCAGGTGCCCGTGGCACTGATCCCAAATACAGCTCCAGGAGCACTTTGTACTGCCCGATGTACACCCCAGATATATATACTCAGACATGCAGGAGTAGGGGTATTATCTCTCCGGAGAGCCCTGAACCTGGGTAAACTAGCGCGTGCTACTCGCATACCCGTTCCCGGTCCTATGAGCAGCAGTCTTACCCTCACACTAAGCCCTTGTGGCATCTGTCGCCTCGCACCTCCCCCGTGAGAATACCACGACACATGAACTCAGATCTGAACCGTTTATGAATTCATCATTATATCCAAGTTTTAGATCCGATCTTGCAAGTTATAGTCACCTACTACGTGTTATGATCCGGCAACCCCGGACAACAACCGGGTCCACTCCCGGTGATGACCGTAGTTTGAGGAGTTCATGTATTCACTATGTGTTAATGCTTTGTTCCGGTTCTCTATTAAGAGGAGGCCTTAACATCCCTGAGTTTCCAATATGGACCCCGCTGCCACGGGAAGGTAGGACAAAAGATGCCATGCAAGTTCTTTTACTAAATGCCTACATTCTATCCATGAACTGGAGCTAGTGCCGTATCGCCCTAGGTTATAACTGTTACATGATGAATATCATCCAACAAGTCACCGATCCAATGCCTATGAATTTATTTATATTGATATTGCTGCGTTACTATTGCTATCATCACTGTTACACTTGCTACAAATTACTGACTGTTACTGTTACCGTTGCTGCTGTCACTACTATCAAAACTATCAAACTACTTTGCTACTGATCACTTTGCTGCAGATAATTAATCTCCATGTGTGGTTGAATTGACAACTCAGCAGCTAATACCTTCAAATATTCTTTGGCCCCCCTTGTGTCGAATCAATAAATTTGGGTTGAATACTCTACCCTCAAAAACTGTTGCGATCCCCTATACTTGTGGGTTATCAAGACCTTTTTCTGGCGCCTTTGCTGGGGAGCATAGCAATATTTGTTGAGTCACTTGGGATTATTATCAATTTATCACTATGAAGAATCTGAAGGATCCAAAGACTAAGATATTTGCCTCAAAGACGAGGGGAGGTAAGGACTGCCATTTAGTTCCGCTTTAGATTCACCTTCTGTTATGAGTAAACTTGCAACACCACCACATGCTATGAATTCTACTATGTCACCAGTTATTGATGATGCTACTTCTGCTATGGATAATACTTATGATGATGCTAGTACCTTGCTTGATAATGATGATGTGCCACTTGGTGAATTTCTTGATGAAGAAATTGCTAGAGTTATACAACATGATGTTGTTGAATATGATGATGAGCTTGAAACTGAAACTCCTGAAACACCTGCTAGAACTAGCCTTCCTAGATATGAATTGCCTAAGGTACCGGAAGGTTATGTTATGAGTGAGGAGGCAACTAGAGGTATTCTTGCTTGTAAGGATAGAGATGATCTAGAGAAATTACTATGAAAGTATAAAGAAAAATCTCTGAATGCTAGAATGAAATGTGATCCTAAGTTTGCTACTTCACCTATCTATGTTGCTGATAAGGATTATGAATTCTCTGTCGACCCAGAGTTAATTACTTTGGTTGAATCTGATCCTTTCCATGGTTATGAAACTGAAACTGTTGTGGCACATCTTACTAAGTTGAATGATATAGCCATCCTTTTTACTCATGATGAGAAAACTCGCTATTACTTTATTCTCAAATTATTTCCTTTCTCATTAAAGTGTGATGCTAAAGCTTGGTACAATACTCTTACTCCTGGTTGTGTGCGTAGTCCCCAGGATATGATTTATTACTTCTCTGAAAAATATTTTCCTGCTCATAAGAAACAAGCTACCTTACAGGAAATATTTAACTTTGTGCAAACTAAAGAAGAGAGTCTCCCACAAGCTTGGGGGAGGCTTTGCCAGTTACTTAATGCTTTGTGTGACGCCAGGATAATTAAGCTACAGTAACCCTCTACTAATGATGCCACGTCACCGCTGTTACTGTTACTAAAATCACTCTGATTCAAATCCCCTTCGAATTCAAAATTCAACGTCAAGTGAAACGGTAAAACTTTTCAAATATTAAAACTAAAATGTTCAGGTTGTGCCAAACAATGCATAGGTAATTATGTTAAAGAAACCACACTTTTATAATGTGCTTAAATGCACAATAATAGATAAACAGTAGCAAAACAATTAGTTGAATGCCTTTTACAATAAATAAAATATTAAACTATTTTATTTAGTTGCCCAAACTTATGTGGCAGTAGCCTATTTATTAACACTAAAATAAAAGAGGAACTAAAATAAAACAGCAAAAAAAGGAGAATAAAACAAAAAGAAATGAAAGAAGAAAATACCCCCCCTCTCTTCCCTCGGCCAAGTGGCCCAGTTGGCCACAGTCGACCAGGCCGACCCAGGCCACCCCCTGCCTATACCCCCCACCACGGTAACCCTAGCCCACTACCCCACCACTCGCCCCCACCCCCACGATCCCCTGTCCCCTGATCCAGATCTGGATCGGGCCACGACCGCGTCCCTGACGCCAACGGCGCCCCGACCATCGCGCCCGTCGCCGCCACATCGCGCCTCCATCCTCCTCCGCGACGCCACCTCACCGGCGCCGCACCTCCCAGCCTCCTTCCTCTCCCTCGTGCACCGCGTCGTCTTCCCCGAGCTCCGCGCGCGCTCCATCCGTGGCCGCACCGACCCCGTCGCCGGAACCACGTCACCGTCGCCGGAGGCCACCTCGCCAGTCCGCCAGCGCCGTCGTCCTCCCCTGCGTCGCCGGCGTCCCCGACCTCCTCCCCGCGCCCCACTGCCCGCGAACCCTACGAACCCCCGTGAGGCCCCCTCCTTCTCCTCTTCCCTGCACCATGATGGTCGCCGTCGCTGCGGACACCGCGCCCCTCGTCCGCTCCCGTGCGCTCGCCCGCATCCGCCCGCATGCGCGCTCGCCCCGCTGGCCGCGCCCGGTTGCGCCTGCCGTCTGCCCCGCCGCGGCTCCCGCTCCGCTCCGGCCGCGCGCCCTGCCTCCACAGCTGCTTGCGGCTGCTCCAGCGCGTGCCCTCAACGCCATCCGCCGCGCCCGACCACGCAGTTGCACGGGCCAAGCCCCGCTCACTGCTCCTCCAGCTCACGCGTCGTCGCCCCTCGCCCGTGCGCCCGACGTCGTGCCCGCACGCCTCGCATCGCCGCCTCGCGCCCAGCATGCCCCGCCGCTGGCTCTGCTTCTGCTGCCCGCTGCTGCTGCTCGCTCCCCCTGCTCGCGCCCCCCGTGTCGCGCCGGCCTGCCGTTGTGCTGCTCTGCTCTGCCCGCGACGGTCGCCGCTGCAGCCGCCCCTGCTTCCCCGCATCTCCATCGGCCCCCGCTCGCGCGACCGCGCCCTCGCGCCGTCCAGCCGCCGCCCTTGCTCCCCGTGCCGAACCCCGTCGCCGCGCGCCGCATCCACTGCTGCATCCGCACCGCGCCCGCTATGGCCTCTGGCCCTTTGACAGCTGGGGTCCACGCCCCAGGGAAATTAGAACAAAAATGAAAACGAAAATAAATAATAATAAATTAGTTAATTAAGTTAATTAGTTCTGTTTAACTAAACTAGTTAAATGTTAGTTAACCTAATCAGGTAACTAAGCTAATTAGCTTTGTTTAAATAAAAACTGAGACAAAGACGAACGGGCCCCACCTTCCAGGGTTGACCTAGTCAACCTTTGGTCCTGCTGACATCATGCTGATGTCACACTGACATCATAATTGCATTTTCTAATTAATTTAAATCTATTAATACCAAAAATGAATTAAAACTTTAAAAATTAATATAAAATAATGTGTAACTCGGATGGAAAACTTTGTACATGAAAGTTGCTCAGAACGACGAGACGATTTCGGATACGCAGCCCGTTCGTCCGCTACACATCCCTAGCATAGAAAACACGCAACTTTCCCCCTCTGGTTCATTTGTCGAAAAATGGGAAACACCGGGAATACTTTCCCGGATGTTTCCCCCCTTCGCCGGTATCACCTACTACCGCGTTAGGGCACACCTAGCACCGTTCATTGTCATGTCATGCATCGTCATGCATATGTTTTCTTTTTATATTTATTGTTTCTTCCCCCTCTTCTCTCGCTAGACACCGAGACCGACGCTGCTGCTACCCAGTACGACTACGGTGTTGACGACCCCTCCTTCTTGGCTGAGCTTCCAGGCAAGCCCCCTCCTTGATCACCAGATATCGCCTATTCCTTCTCTCTACTGCTTGCATTAGAGTAGTGTAGCATGTTACTGCTTTCAGTTAATCCTATTCTGCTGCATAGCCTGTCATTGTTGCTACAGTTGTTACCCTAACCTGCAATCCTAAATGCTTAGTATAGGATGCTAGTATTCCATCAGTGGCCCTACACTCTTGTCCTTCTGCCATGCTATACTACTGGGCCGTGATCACTTCGGGAGGTGATCACGGGCATATGTTATATACTTTATACTGTTACATTACTTATGATACTATTCGAAGATGGGGGCTGAAGGGGCAGGTGGCTCCATCCCGGTAGAGGTGGGCCTGGGTTCCTGACGGCCCCCGGCTGTTACTTTGTGGCGGAGCGACAGGGCAGGTTGAGACCACCTAGGAGAGAGGTGGGCCTAGCCCTGGTCGGCGTTCGCGGATACTTCAATTAACACGCTTAACGAGATCTTGGTATTTGATCTGAGTTGGGTCGTTGACCTTATACGCACTAACCGCCACGTGGGACAAGATATGGGCAACCGGCGTCGTGGTATCAGCCGAAGCTCTTTTTGACGTCAGCAACTGAGCGGCGCGCGCCGCATTGGACCGTAAGCCCGCGCTTGTGGGGGCTAGGTCTGCTTCCGGCCGCGTACGCAATGTGCAGGTGTGCAATGGGCGATGGGCCCAGACCCCTGCGCGCATAGGATTTAGACCGGCGTGCTGACCTCTCTGTTGAGCCTAGGTAGGGCTGCGACGTGTTGATCTTCCGAGGCCAGGCATGACCCAGGAAAGTGTGTCTGGTCAAAGGGGATCGAGCGTGTCGGGTAATGTGGTGCACCCCTGCAGGGAAGTTGATCTATTCGAATAGCCGTGTCCACGGTAACAGGACGACTTGGAGTTGTACCTTGACCTTATGACAACTAGAACCGGATACTTAATAAAACACACCCTCCCAAGTGCCAAATACAACCCGGTGATCGCTCTCTAACAGGGCGACGAGGAGAGGATCGCCGGGTAGGATTATGCTATGCGATGATACTTGGTGAACTGCTGCAAGATGGAGGCTGCTAGAAGCGTAGTCTTCGATAGGACTAGCTATCCCCCTCTTATTCTGGCATTCTGCAGTTCAGTTCACCGATATGGCCCCTTTACACAGATACCCATGCATATGTAGTGTAGATCCTTGCTTGCGAGTACTTTGGATGAGTACTCACGGTTGCTTTTCTCCCTCTTTTCCCCCTTTCCTTTCTACCTGGTTGTCGCAACCAGTTGCTAGAGCCCAGGAGCTAGACGCCATCGTCGACGACGACCCCTACTACACCGAGGGTGCCTACTACTACGTGCAGGCCGCTGACGACGACCATGAGTAGTTTAGGAGGATCCCACGCAGGAGGCCTACGCCTCTTTCGATCTGTATCCCAGTTTGTGCTAGCCTTCTTAAGGCAAACTTGTTTAACTTATGTCTGTACTCAGATATTGTTGCTTCCGCTGACTCGTCTATGATCGAGCACTTGTATTCGAGCCCTCGAGGCCCCTGGCTTGTATTATGATGCTTGTATGACTTATTTTACTTTTTAGAGTTGTGTTGTGATATCTTCCTGTGAGTCCCTGATCTTGATCGTACACGTTTGCGTGTATGATTAGTGTACGATTGAATCGGGGGCGTCACACTTTGCCTGATCATCCTCTTAAGAAAAATGAAATACTTGATATCTTCTACAATGGACTAACCGATGCTTCTAGGGACTTCCTAGATAGTTGTGCTGGTTGTGTTTTCAGGGAACGAACTGTTGCTCAAGCTGAAGAATTATTGAATAAGATATTGAAAAATTATGATGATTGGACTATTCTTGAACCACCGCCTAAACCCACTCCAAAGAAGAGGGGTATATTATATCTCAGTCCTGAAGATATGCAAGAGGCAAAGAAATCTATGAAGGAAAAAGGTATTAAAGCTGAGGATGTTAAAAATTTACCTCCTATTGAAGAAATACATGGGCTTAATACACCATCACTGCCTAAGGTGGTAGAGGTAAATTCTCTTATGAAGTTCAATGAAAATGATAATCCTCACAATATGCATCCTAGTCAATGCCTTTATGAGTTTGAAAACTACATTAGGAAACAAGATCACTTCGATGCAAATGTTATGAAACAATTGAAATATAATTCTGATATGATTGCTCACTTGAGTGACTTGTTATTTAGAATTTCAAATGATGTTAGAGGTGTTGGAAAACACGCTTCTATGGTTCAAACTCAGCTATAACAAGTTGCTAAATCACAAAGAGAGTTACTTGATGAAATGAATCATAATATGCATGACTTCGCTGTTAGAGTTGCAACTAGAGGAGGTAAAATGACTCAGGAACCACTTTATCCTGAGGGACACCCAAAAAGAATTATACAAGGTTCACAAAGAAACAACACTAGTGCACCTAGTCCTTCTAAAAAGAAAAAGAAGAAGAGAAATGATAGGACTTTGCATGCTTCTAGTGAACCTGAAATAGAAAAACCTCCTGATAATGAAAATGAAACTTCTATCTCTGATGCTGAAACTCAATCTGGTAATGAACATCCACCTAGTGATAATGAAAAAGATAATGCTGATGTTCATGAAGATGCTCAACCAAATGAAAAAGTACCAGATAATGATGTTGAGATAGAACCACCTGTTGATCTTGATAACCCACAACCTAAAAATAAAAGATATGACAAAAGTGTCTTTGTGGCTAGGAAACACGGTAAAGAAAGAGAATCGTGGGTTCAAAAACCTATGCCTTTACCACCCAAGTCAACTAAAAAGAATGATGATGAAGAATTTGAACGCTTTGCTGAAATGCTGAGGCCAGTCTTTTTGCGTACTCGCTTGACTGATATCTTGAAAATGCCTCCTTATGCAAAGTATATGAAAGACATCATCACTAATAAGAGAAAAATACCGGAAGCTGAAATATCCACTATGCTTGCTAATTACACTTTTAAAGATGGAGTACCTAAAAAACTTCAAGATCCGGGTATACCAACTATACCTTGCTCTATCAAAAAGAATTACGTGAAAACTGCTTTGTGTGATTTAGGAGCTGGTGTTAGTGTTATGCCTTTCTCTTTATATAAAAGACTTGACTTGAATAAACTTACACCTACTGAAATATCTTTGCAAATGGCTGACAAGTCAACTGCCATACCTATCGGTATCTGTGAGGATGTGCTCGTTGTTGTTGCTAATGTTACTATTTTGACTGACTTTGTTATAATTGAGATGCCCGAGGACGACAACATGTCGATTATCCTTGGTAGACCCTTCTTGAATACTGCAGGGGCTGTTATTGATTGCAATAAAAGCAAGGTCACTTTTCATATTAATTGTAATGAGCATACGATGCACTTTCCGATGAAACAATTCCAAGTGAATGGTATTAATGTTATTGAAAAATCTCCGACAATGACTATTGGAAGTTTTCAAATACCTCTACCTACTGTCAAAAAGAAATATGAAATGCTTATTGTTGGGGAGATGCAAATCCCCATTGAGGTAACTTAGTGATTTACGAAAGTTCTTCGGTTTCATGCTAATCGAAAGTGGTTGTTAATAAGACCTGATCAACCTTATTAATGAATCATTTTTGAACGGTATGAAGTTGATGAATTTAGTAAGCACTACCTTCTGTCTTTACTTTTTATTTTCCGTTTTTACTAGTTAAATAAAATAAAATGCCATGCTTTGTCTGTTTTCTGAATTTCTCGTGCAATAAAAAATGACCCAAAAATAAAAGTTCTTAGAATGCCCTGAAAATTTATATTATTTTTCCTGAATATTTAAGATTTTTTGGTGCAAATAATACTAGAGGGGGGTGCACCTGGTGGGCACAACCCGCCAGGGCGCGCCAGCACCCCCTGGTGCGCCGTGGGGGGTTGTGGTCCCCACATGGCCCCCCTCACTTACTTCTTCCTCCCACACAGTCACTCACCTCCAGAAAAAAATCACTCTAGCTCTCTCTCTTTCATGTTCTTGCTCCCGAAACCGCGGATTTCAATCTCTATGCTTGAAGCTCCGTTTTCGAAACTGTTTCAGGGATTTGTTGCTTGGTATGTGACTCCACCACTTGTCCAATTAGTTCTTGTTTTAGTGGTCTATACTTTGAATAAATAGCCACTCTTGGTGCTGCTGTAGATGTGCTTGCATGTTCAATTCTTAGTGTTCTAAGTAGTTTGAATGCTTGCTATGGCCTCTATGTATCCCTATGAGTAGTTGCTATTAGTCTTGTGAAGTTTTGTTGGTAAAATTTTGTGGACTAAAAATTCTTATTTTTGTTCATAGGAAAAATTGTACGCGGACATGAATATCTTCATGAGATTTGGCTCTAAGAAGAACTCCAAGGGTGTTATTGGGGAGTCTTCCGACAGTGATCTCCGTCCTCGGAGGTTGGCGGTGGTACGGCCGTGCGAATGGCCGCACACCCCGTTCCTGCAAGAGGCTGGAATTCATGAGGAGTTCATGCAATTTATTGCCAACGCCGGGCTCACCGACTTCATCACAGATGAGTGTGAGCAGCACGAAATCCTCCCAAACATGTTTGTTCAAAGTTTTACTTTCCTGCCTAGGAATAATCCTCCTGAAGTGAGTTTTGATTTATATGCTAAAAACCATCAGATACCACTTACTGAGTTTTACAACATATGCATGATCCCGTCTGATGGGAGCTTGGCTGAGCCTAGGCCGGCTGAGTTTGAGGATTTTTGTCACACTTTGATAGTGGGTGATGACAAGAAGGTGTCTGCCATCACTGCCGGTGGCTTACATTTTCCTGCTGTTCGTTACTTTGCATATTTCATTACCAAATGCTTGCTTGCTAGGGAGAAGGTGGGTGCACTTAGTTCACCGGACCTTGTTGTTTTACACCGCGCAATAGAGGGCGACAACACGTATAGCTTGGGGGCTATTGTGGCTCGTCGCCTCCATCTTAATAAATCTCAGGGTAAAATACATGGTGGGATTTTTGCTACTCGTTTGGCGGCTCACTTCGAGGTTGAGATACGCCCTCATGATTATCTTCTGACCAAGGTTTACCTAGACAAGGCAGCCATGTATCACCATCACTTTCTTGCACATGATAGTCCTAGCACTGCCATTCCTTATAACCTGGTCTATAGCGTTGAGACTCGTGATGTTATCCCCTTGCCTGCACCTGCTTTATTTGATTCTGTTGCCAGGGGCGGATACCGGATTATGCCTGCAGACATCATCGCCTACTGGAACGCTCACGCTGCTGCAGAGGCTGCATAGGCACCTCAGCAGTGGGATGAGTGGATGCCCGCTCCTCAGGATCCCTACTACCCTCCAGGCTACTGATCGATTACCAAGTTAGGCCAAAAGCCTAAGCTTGGGGGAGTACGCGTTTCTCACCGACATTATATTCATGTTCACTATATCATTCTAGTTGTCGGTGCTCACACTTTTTCATTGTATCATCCATACATAGATTTATTTTCTTGCTTTCTTCTTGTGTGTTTGAAAAACCTTAGAAAAACCAAAAAAACAGTTGCAGTAATTTACTTTCTATGCATGCTTAGTAGTAGAACTAAAAAGAAAATCCAAAAAGATTTCCTTGTTCTTCTTTTGCTTCTTGGGAGCTTTCCCGTGTAAATAGTTTTTCTCGTTTTTGCTTTTTATTTGTCTGTTGAAGAAAACCAAAAACTGCAAAAATATTTTAGTGTGTTTCTCTGAATTTCTTTTCTTTTTATTCGAGTCTTACCGAGGAGAAGACCACGATGAAAATGTTGAGTGGCTCTCATATGAATAACTGTTGAACTAATAAAGAGCCCATTTTACCTTGCCTTCTCCTGTTGAATAAAATGTTTTGCAGATTCCAGCTTAGTCCATGGCACTCTTGCATTATTACTATTTTCATATCATTTGGTCATGCAAGTGAAAGGCAATAATGACGATATTCGATGAGATGGCCGTGGCAATGAGAAACTGGTATGAACTCGACTTATTCTTGTTGTGTAAATATGTTTAACCTAGTGCCCATGCTTCAGCCCATTATGATTAAACAGGTTTGCAATGACAATTAGAGATTATAGTTTCTCATGCCATGCATAAGTAGCTGGGAGTGGATAATGATTTATCTTGGATATCAAGATAGCGTTAAAATGATTGTGATGTAGTATGATGATATGGTATCCTCCTCTGAATGTTCGAGTGGCTTGACTTGGTACATGTTCACGCATGTAGTTGAATCAAAACCAACATAGCCTCTATAGTATTTATGTTCATGGTGTTCATATCCTACTCATGCTAGTGTCCAATGTTACTTATGCATAATGCCTGGTTATGATCGCTGTTGCTCTCGAGCTGGCCACTTCCCAATCTTAATTGCTAGCCTTCGCCTGTACTAAGTGGGAACTCTGCTTGTACATCAAAAACCTTGAACCCAAAGTTATTCCAGATGAGTCCACCATACCTACCTATATACATTATTACCCTGCCTTCCTAAGTAAATTTGCATGAGCCACCTCTAAAAACTTCTAAAAAATTATCCTTTTTGCGTGCCTGGATTGTTCGTGGAACGACAGGAGGTGGTCGATATCTTCCGTGCTAAGCATGTTATCCTTCGGTCGAGTGTTTATTCACTCTCCATCGCACGAGGAAATGGGAGGTATTAGGGATGCCCAGTCCCAAATTGCAAACATGAAAAAGAGGTCATCTCTTGAATAATCAAACAAAAACTCCCAATGGACTCAAAACATTTACTTTCCGCTTGGGGGCCGCCACTAGCGTGCTTAGCATGGAAGTTGTTGATAACTGATGGTCATGAAGTGAATGAGAAGGGTGCATGTCTCAAAATTATCATTTATCTCTATTTTAAAAATTGAGCTCTGGCACCTCTGCAAATCATTGCTTCCCTCTGCGAAGGGACTTTCTATTTACTTTTATGTTGTGTTACCACCTTCTAAAAACAAGCGCCAGAAACTGAGTAGAGCACAACTGTCATGATTTATTCATTGTGTATAGCTAATGTTGGGTGCATCATGACTGGATCTTTTCTACCATGAATTACAATGTTTAGTCGCCGCTTGAACTTTGGAGGTGCTCTGCATTTATGTTTTGCGGTCTCAGAAAGGGCTAGTGAGATACCACTTGTCATATTATATCATGGTTGTTTTGACAACGTGTTGCTGTTTGAGATATCTTATTATTGCTCGCTAGCTTATTATGTCATTGATATGAATCATTATAATCTTTAAATGTTATTGTTGGCATGGTTAGTTATAATGTTGGCTGAAAACCTGGGTGCTATTTAAGCTTATTTATGCAAACAAGAGCAAAAGAGTTCGTAAAAGTTTTTCTTTCTCACTTTCAGTTTATCAACTGAATTGCTTGAGGACACGCAAAGGTTTAAGCTTGGGGGAGTTGATACGTCTCCAACGTATCTACTTTTTCTCACACTTTTCCTCTTGTTTTGGACTCTAATTTGCATGACTTGAATGAAACTAACCCCGGACTGACGCTGTTTTCAGCAGAACTACCATGGTGTTGTTTTTGTGCAGAAATAAAAGTTCTCGGAATGGAACAAACTTTTTGAGGATTTTTTATATCAATAATAAGAATTTTTGGAGCCAAGACATGCGGGAGAGGGGCACCTGGGTGGGCACAACCCACCAGGGCGCGCCCCCCTCCCCTGGCACGCCCAGGTGGGTTGTACCCACCTGGTGGCCCCGCTTATAAAATCACATTATTCCAGAAAAAGATCGAGGAGAAAGAATTATCGCGATCCACGAGACAGGGCCGCCGCGAAGCCATGTTCTTCCTCGGGAGGGCAGATCTGGAGTTCGTTTGGGGCTCCAGAGAGGGGGATCTTCGTTCTTCGTCATCACCAACCAATCTGCATCACCAATTCCATGATGCTCCCCACCGGGAGTGAGTAATTCCTTCGTAGGCTCGCTTGTCGGTGAGGAGTTGGATGAGATTCATCATGTAATCGAGTTAGTTTTGTTAGGGCCTGATCCCTCGTATCCACTATGTTCTTAGATTGATGTTGCTATGACTTTGCTATGCTTAATGCTTGTCACTTTGGGCCCGGGTGCCATGAACTCAGATCTGAATCGTTTATGAATTCATCATTATATCCATGTTTTAGATCCGATCTTGCAAGTTATAGTCACCTACTACGTGTTATGATCCGGCAACCCCGGAGTGACAACAACCGGGCCCACTCCCGGTGATGACCGTAGTTTGAGGAGTTTATGTATTCACTATGTGTTAATGCTTTGTTCCGGTTCTCTATTAAAAGGAGGCCTTAATATTGCTTAGTATGCAATATGGACCCCGCTGCCACGGGAGGGTAGGACAAAAGATGTCATGCAAGTTCTTTTAATAAAGCACGTATGACTATTTACGGAATACATGCCTACATTCTATCGATGAACTGGAGCAGTGCCGTATTGCCCTAGGTAATAACTGTTACATCATGAATATCATCCAACAAGTCACCGATCCAATGCCTACGAATTTATTTATATTGATCTTGCTGCGTTACTATTGCTATCATCACTGTTACACTTGCTACAAATTACTGCTATCACTGTTACAGTTACCGTTGCTGTTGTCACTACTATCAAAACTATCAAACGACTTTGCTACTGATCACTTTGCTGCAGATAATTAATCTCCAGGTGTGGTTGAATTGACAACTCAGCTGCTAATGCCTTCAAATATTCTTTGGTTCCCTTGTGTCGAATCTATAAATTTGGGTTGAATACTCTACCCTCGAAAACTATTGCGATCCCCTATACTTGTGGGTTATCAAGTATAGTTTTTTCTTTAACTGGTACCGGGTCTTTAATTTCTTATTTAATAGGTGGGTGATATTTAAACCTCTTCTCTTTAGGGAGTTCAACATGAGTAGCAAATGATTCACAAAAGGAGGCTACTATCTCAGAGTCAAGTCCATATTTAGTGCTAAACTTTTGAAAAGTCGGTATCCATAAAAGATTTAACACAATCATACTTAAGTTTAATACCTGACTCTTTACCTTCGTCGAGTTCCCAATATTTAGAGTTGTGTTTAATTCTTTCCAAAAGATCCCATCGGAATTCAATAGTCTTCTTTGTAAAAGAACCAGCACAAGAAGTATCAAGCATGGTTTGATCATTACGAGAAAGCCGAGCATAAAAGTTCTGGATAATAATTTCTCTTGAGAGCTCCTGATTGGGGCATGAATATAACATTGACTTAAGCCTCCCCCAAGCTAGAGCGATACTTTCTCCTTCACGAGGCCAAAAATTATATATATAATTCCGATCACGATGAACTAGATGCATGGGATAATTTTTTTGGTGGAACTCCAATTTCAAACGATTCCAATTCCAAGATCCAATATCATCGCATAGCCTATACCATGTCAGTACTTTTACCTTCAAAGATAAACGGAAAACCTTTTTATAACTTCATCCCTGGGTAAACCTGCAAGCTTAAACAATGCACAAATTTGTTCTACATATATCAAGTGCATATCAGGATGTTCGGTTCCATCTCCTGCATAAGGATTAGCTAGCAGTTGTTCTATCATACCCGAAGGAATTTCATGTTCAATATTTCCAGTAGGTGCATTAGATTGAGGGGTAGCTAATTGTGGTTCCGGACGAGGTGAAGATGCCCCGAACAAACCCCTCAAAGGATTGTTTTCCATAGTAACAACTGACAATAAATTTCAGCACACTATATAAATGTTTCCTTACCAAATTCCACTTACCAAAGGCGCTTCACTCCCCGGCAACGGCGCTAGAACATAGCCTTGATGTCCCACAAGCATAGGGGATCAATTGTAGCTCTTTTCGATAAGTAAGAGTGTCGAACCCAACGAGGAGCAGAAGGAAATGACAAGTAATTTTCAATAAGGTAATGTCTGCAAGTGCTGAAATTGTAAGTAGCAGAGTAGTTTGATAGCAAGATAATTTGTAATGAGCAAGTAATGATAGTAGTAAAAAAAGTGCAGCAAGGTATCCCAATCCTTTTGAGGTAGCCAAAATGGTCTCTTATGATAAGCAAAGCATTCTTGAGGGTACACGGGAATTTCATCTAGTCACTTTCATCATGTTGGTTTAATTCGTGTTCGCTACTTTGATAATTTGATATGTGCGTGGACCGGTGCTTGGGTGCTGTTCTTACTTGAACAAACCTCTTACTTATTATTAACCCTCCCGCAAGCATCCGTAACTACGAGAAAAGTATTAAGAATAAATTCTAACCATAGCATTAAACTTTTGGATCCAATCGGTCCCTTATGGAATAGCGCATAAACTGGGTTTAAGCTTCTGTCACTCTCGCAACCCATCATCTAATTGCTAGTACACAATGCATTCCCTTAGGACCAAATATGGTGAAGTGTCATGTAGTCGACGTTCACATGACACCATTAAGGGAATCACAACATACATACTATCAAAATATCAAACACATATCAAATTCACATGATTACTTGCAACATGATTTCTCCCGTGACCTCAAGAACAAAAGTAACCACTCACAAATAATAATCATGCTCAAGATCAGAGGGGTATTAAATAGCATAATGGATCTGAACATATAATCTTCCACCAAATAAACCATATAGTAATCAACTACAAGATATAATCAACACTACTAGTCACCCACAAGCACCAATCTATAGTTCCGGTAACAAGATTGAACACAAGAGATGAACTAGGGTTTGAGATGAGATGGTGTTGTTGAAGATGTTGATGGAGATTGCCCTCCCGAAGATGGGAGAGTTGTTGGTGATGATGACGACGATGATTTCCTCCTCCAGGAGGGAAGTTCCCTCGGCGGAATGGCTCCACCGGAGGGCAAAAGTGCTCCTGCCCAAGTTCCGCCTCAAGACGGCGGCGCTCCGTCCCGAAAGTCCTCTCCTTATTTTTTCTAGGTAAAAATGACCTATATACCAGAAGATGGGCACCGGAGGTGGGCCTGGGTGAGCACAACCCACCAGGGCACGCCTGGGCTCCCTGGCGCACCCAGGTGGGTTGTGCCCACTTGGTGGGCCCCCTCTGGTAGTTATTTGCTCCAATAATTCTCAAATATTCCATAAAAAATCCTCGTGAAGTTTCATCTTGTTTGGAGTTGTGCATAATAGGTGGCCTGGCGTAGCTTTTCCAGGTCCAGATTTCCAGCTGCCGGAATTCTCCCTCTTTGTGTATACCTTGCATATTATGAGAGAAAAGGCATTAGAATTACTCCAAAAAGCATTATTATGGATAAAAACATTAGAAATAACAGTAAGAAAACATGATGCAAAATGGACGTATCATGCTCACCTCGGAGCACCCCCCAGGTGCTGCCTTGGCCCATTAGGTGTCTTCTGGTCCATAAAAATTCTCCGTGAAGTTTCGTTGCATTTGGACTCCGTTTGGTATTGATTTCCTGCGATGTAAAACACATGCAGAAAACTGCAACTGTCACTTGGCACTATGTCAATAGGTTAGTACCAAAAAATGATATAAAATGATTATAAAACATCCAAGATTGATAATATAACAACATGGAACAACCAAAAATTATAGATACGTTGGAGACGTATCAGGGAGATGTTTACGTGGTGTTGCGTGGTTCGATAAACTTGATCTCATCACTGAGGGAAATACCTACCGTTTCTGTGCTGCATCATCCCTTCCTCTTTGGGGAAATACTGGCGTAGTTCAAGCCCCTTGTCGTGCTGGTCACTTTCCAGAAACACTCCACCAACGTTAGCACCAGGAACAACACGCCATCGCCGTCCTTGCCATGGAGGCGCGCTTCCAGGCCGCCGTGTGGTTTGTAGTCGGTGACAAGGAGCTCTATAGTTGCGGCGTCCAATAGTAACCCTTGAGTGGCATCAGGTTTGGATGTCGTGCCTTACCAAACACGCCGCACAGGCAGCCTAGCTGCATTAAGTGGAGCTTGCTGTCGTGTGATGTCTACTACACAACTTTGTTCTTGTAGACTTGTGTTGCGCCTCCAAGTGCAAAGTTTTGTAGGACAGTAGCAATTTTCCCTCAAGTGGATGACCTAAGGTTTATCAATCCGTGGGAGGTGTAGGATGAAGATGGTCTCTCTCAAACAACCCTGCAACTAGATAATAAAAAGTCTCTTGTGTCCCCAACACACCAAATACAATGGGAATTTGTATAGGTGCACTAGTTCGGCAAAGAGATGGTAATAAAAGCATAGTAATGATAGTAGATATTGATTTTTGTGATAGGAACAATAAAAACAGTATGGTAACAATTGATAAAACTGAGCACAAACGGTATTGCAATGCTTGAAAATGAGGCCTAGGGTGCTTACTTTCGCTAGTGCAATCTCCCAACAATGCTAATATAATTGGATCATATAACCATCCCTCAACGTGCAATGAAGAATCACTCCAAAGTTCCTATCTAGCAGTGAACATAAGAAGAAATCGTTTGTAGGGTACGAAACCACCTCGAAGCTATTCTTTCCGATCGATCTATCCAAGAGTTTGTACTAAAATAACACCAAATAATTTCAGATTCATAATACTCAATCCAACACAAAGAACCTCAAAGAGTGCCCCAAGATTTCTACTGGAGAAACAAAGACAAGAACGTGCATCAACCCCTATGTGTAGATTACCCCAATGTCACCTTGAGAATCCACGAGTTGAGTGCCAAAACATATATCAAGTGAATCAAAATAGTACCCCATTGTCACCACGGGCATTCATATGCAAGACATATATCAAGTGCTCTCAAATCCATAAAAGTATTCAATCCGATAAAAAGAAATCTCAAAGGGAAAACTCAATTCATCACAACAAGATAGAGAGGGGAAAACACCATATGATCCAACTATATTAACAAAGCCCGATGTCAGTGTCCAAACCGGCGGATCTCGGGTAGGGGGTCCCGAACTGTGCGTCTAAGGCGGATGGTAACAGGAGGCGGGGGACACAATGTTTACCCAGGTTCGGGCCCTCTCGATGGAGGTAATACCCTACTTCCTGCTTGATTGATCTTGATGATATGAGTATTACAAGAGTTGATCTACCACGAGATCGTAGAGGTTAAACCCTAGAAGCTAGCCTATGATTATGATTGTTCTTGTCCTACGGACTAAATCCTCCGGTTTATATAGACACCGGAGGGGGCTAGGGTTACACAGAGTCGGTTACAAGGGAGGAGATCTACATATCCAAATTTCCAAGCTTGCCTTCCACGCAAAGGAGAGTCCCACCCGGACACGGGACGAAGTCTTCAATCTTGTATCTTCATAGTCCAACAGTCCGGCCAAAGTATATAGTCCGGCTGTCCGAGGACCCCCTAATCCAGGACTCCCTCAGTAGCCCCTGAACCAGGCTTCAATGACGATGAGTCCGGCGCGCAGATTGTCTTCGGCATTGCAAGGCGGGTTCCTTCTCCGAATACTCCATAGAAGATTTCGAACACAAGGATCGTGTCCGGCTCTGCAAAACAAATTCCACATACCACCGTAGAGAGTACAATATCCCACAAATCTAATCTCCCGACAAATTTCATAGCGTGACATCATGCCTCGGCTCGGTCATTATTCGAACCGATTTTCTCAACCAGCTACTGCACATATTGCGAGGCGGTTTTCTTGGCACGTCTTGTCGAAGCAGAGATCGTGTCCCCTTATCACGGGATTCTTATCAATACGGGTGTGGGTAACCCAACCGCGCCATCAATCACGGCGCTTGGGGAATAAGCGAGTTTACCAGGTAAGCGGGGAGGCGCACAGTTTCTACTGCCCTTATAAAGGGACAAGGACTCTTCTTTTTCACCCACGCCTTCTTCTTCCCTACCCATCCACTCTCGCGCACTCGAGCTCCAGCGCCCAAGTTCTCATTTTCTCCGCAAAACCATTCCAAACAAGTCCGGAGCGGGAGGCAAGTGGATGGTCTCCTCCGTTACGGGGGAGAACATTACAAAGCTCCGGGAAGCCGGGTACCTGGCCGCAGACATCGCGCACCGGCTCCCAGACGCGGGGCAGATCGTCCCCACTCCAGAACCCCACAAAAGGGTTGTATTCCTTACCCACTTCGTCCGCGGGCTGGGATTTCCCCTCCACCCGTTTGTCCGCGGGCTCATGTTCTACTACGGGCTGGACTTCCATGATCTGGCCCCTAATTTCATCCTCAACATCTCGGTGTTTATCGTCGTGTGCGAGGCCTTCCTTTGCATCAAGCCCCACTTCGGCATGTGGCTGAAGACCTTCAACGTGAAACCGAAGGTGGTGGTCGGCCAGCAAGCGGAGTGCGGAGGCGCCATGGTGGGCAAAATGCCCAACGTCACCTGGCTCGAAGGCTCCTATGTGGAGACCGTGAAGGGGTGGCAATCGGGGTGGTTCTACATCACCGAGCCGCGCGACACCAGCTGGGTGGCGGCCCCCGAATTCCGATCCGGCATCCCCATGCGGCTCACCTCCTGCAAAGAGAAGGGCCTATCCGGGCTTATCGGTGGAGCTGACCGGACTCCAGAACTGTGTCAAAAACATGATAAGCAAGAAAATCAAGCTTGTCAACGTGGTCCAGGTCATGCTCTTCCGCCGGATCCTCCCGTGTCAAAGGCGGGCATTCAATATGTGGGAGTTCGACCTGGCCAAGCACCAGACGTTGCGAGAGCTTTTCGACACGACGCACCAAGACGTCTGGAAGGTGCTGTTCCGTCGAGGTACCTCCTCCCCTTACTGAGGATCGCGGACTCAGCACAAAGCGCCCTGCCAATCCGGTAAGCTCTTTATATCTCATAAGATGTTCCTTTCCCCAGCATAATTATGTGAGGGATCTGAGCCTCCACGCCATTTTAACAGGACTGGGTTGCGACAGCGGAGCGGATCGATTGTCCGGCCCCACTACCCGAAGATCCAGCAAGGGCTCTCTTAACGGAGATGCTGGTCCCGGCGCCCTATGAGGTGCCGGAGAAGAAGGCCAAGAAGAAGGCCGCGGGGACCAGGAAAGGTCTCCGGCGCAAGGTTGTATCGGACTCATCGTCCGATAACACCGAGGCGCCCTCCTCCCACGAAAACGAGGAGGAGGAAGAGGAAAGTTCTCCCCCTCAGCCGGGGGAGACAAGAAAAGGAAGGCCGCCCCATCTGGGGAGGCCGAAGGGTCCAAGAAGGGAAGGACCCTCCCTTCGAACTACTCCACAACAGCCGCTTACAGCGACGAGGAGTGGTTGCCCAGGGACAAGCCCCTGGCGAAGTCGTAAGTATCCGGATACCATAATAGCTCTGGTATGTTTTGTTTTATTGCTTCTTATCATGCCAAACATGATCATGCAGTCCATCCAAAGCCCATATCGACGTATCCTCTTCGGATGAGTCTTTGGGTCAGTCGGCGATGAACAGCGATTCACTCCCGACCGCCACCTCCCCCCGACCTACGGACGATGTCGAGGTGCTGTCTCAAAGGGCACTAAACCAAAGGGAGGTAGTTCTGGAGGCGCCCCAAGGCGACATCCCAGATGCTGGGCGCATGGCGGGCAAGACTCCCATGGGCTCTAATGACGGGGGCAGCAAGTTCGGCCCCCAGCCGAATACTGCGCCGGAACCTCCAGTTGTTCCAGACTCTGTCAGGCGACCCCTCGCTAAGGGGGGCGAGCCGTCTGTGCCGATGGCCTTTGTCCATCCAGAGGCATCGGACAACTTGCTGGAAGCGCTTCGCGGCGCTTCCATTGACGAAGAGCACCGCGCTATCATGAGTGCGGTGGTCGAGAAGGTTCGGTCCGCCAAGAGCGGACTGACTAAACCTATGCCAGCCTCCTAACAGGCTTTGAGGTAAGTAATTAAATTATGAGGAAATGTTACAGCATAGACAGTAGCCCCTGATGCTCTGTTTGGTGTTCGTAAAGAAAGGCCGAACAGAGGATCAAATAATAATCACAGGAGTCTAATCAGAATATGTCTATGTGAATAAGCAGGCTTCGCTGCTGGCCGCTGCGCTCGTACTGCGGAGGTCTCCGCACTGAAGCGGGACCTTGAGCGGTCCGAGGAAGAGCTCGGCCTTACCAAGAGGCAGCTCGAAGAGAAACAAAGGTAAGTGATACCCCGTCTGTATATTGATAAAGAAAAAAGAAGGTGGTTGTTAGATCATAGGATCGTCATGAATTTTGCTAGGGGCCACGACCGAAGTGGCGGCCCTGAAGAAGGCGTGTCCGAGGCCGAAGACAAAGCGGCCAAGGAGCGCACCGAGCGCGAGAAGCAAGAGGCCCGAGTCGGCGAGGTTCAGCAAGAGCTCCAGGATTTTGTCAAGAAATACGAGTCCTTGGAGCGTGACTCTAAGACGCAGGGTCCGAGCTTGCGAAGGCCCTCGAGAACGCACAAATGCCAAGGCCGAAGCCCAAAAGGCCCTCCAGGAGATTCAGGCGGTCAAGAAGATAGCGGCGGGTAAGGCATTCATTATGCAAAGCAAGCATGTGAAGGAAACTTTCCTTTTACTTACCCGAATTCGGAGCTCTCCAGGAGCGTTCGCAGATCTACCCAGCAGTGTATCGGATGCCGCGGAGTTCTACCGGGCCGAGGAAGGGAGCTCGACGGAGAAGTTGTTCTGGTCTCAGTATACTGGGACCGAACATCTGATGCCCTTGAGCGACCAGTTGAAGCAACTGGTCGAGCTTCACAAGGCGGCCGAACTGGCCATGAAGGGTCTCATAGTCCGGATGTGGCCTGGCGAGCCCCTGCCTGGCAGCTACTTCGGCCTGGTAAGCGGCTTGTGAATGCCTGCCCACGGTTTGAAGTCATAAAGCGGTCCGTCTGCATTGAAGGTGCGCGCAGGGCCTTTGCCCGTGCGAAAGTGCACTGGGCGAAGATGGACGCCGAAAAGCTGGTGAAGGAGGGGCCGCCGGAGGGCAAGGAGCATCACCACCCCGAAAAGTATTATGACAGTGTCCTGAAGGGTGCTCGCCTTGTGGCGGAGGAATGTGCTAAGGATGTAATATTTGAATGAATGTACTCATGTGATCCTGTAATATGAAAACGAGTTCATGTGCGCTATAACGCTTGTTGATTTAAAATATTACCTTCTGTGCGGCCGTTTATAAAATCTGAGAGTTGGCTAGTCGTCGGCTTCTGCCCCCATGTAACTAGTACTGAGGTGTTCGGGATAAACCTGATCACTCTTTATCTTAGTTTTGGGTCCTTTGAAGGAGGTGTTCAGCACAACGAACCAGGCAATCGGACTATAAAGCTTTATCACTCTGACTTAGCCATAGAAGTCTACAATTTTAAATTTTGGCGAAGCCCCTAGTATTCGGAAGGCCGAACTTGGGGCGCTATGTACGCCTAAATCGGACAAGGCTGACTCCTCGCCCGAAGCGGAAAAAATCTGTAAGGATTTGAGACCTCTCGAACAGCGACCAGCTCTCGCCGCATCATGATAGTCAGTTTTCGGCTTTCTCTACTGAGGTGCTCGTCCGGAAGAACCGGGACACAATCGTAGTAGTTCTCCGAGTGCTACCTTAGCCGATATAGCGGAACGTAAGGTACCAAAACATGGGAGCCGGGCAAACCCAACTATTGACCCAAGACATGATTCAGAGCTGATGCATATAATGCTATAAGTTCGGGGTGTTGCACTGTCGAAAGTGTTCGGACTTTTCATGCCGTGTTATGGGGTACACTGAAGCCCCTGGCGCATTGGACGTATCAGAATGTACGGGTGCAATTTGTCGTAAATAAGCAGACAAGGAAAAAAGATGAAAGAATGCAATAATGAGCTAATGCTGTACATTGTTATTTAAATGATACGTCGAAGCGTATGTATACAAGTAGTGCAATAAGTAAAAATTGGACTATTTGACATGTCCTATCCAAGGGCAAGCTGCGTGTGGGTATGTAAAACAGGTATATCGATCATTATCAGAAACCACCTGGGGATTCCCTTGTACGTCAAAGCTTCTTGCTTCCTTGGTGTTTCCTTCCCGTGACGGGTCCGATAATCAGGCGATCGGAGAGGGCCTTCAGAGAATAAGGGCCTGAAAGGAAGAAAATGTTAAAGATATACGGGTCCTGAAGCGGTTGAGCCGCATTGTGGGCCGTGCCATAGTCGTGCCTCCGCCTATGCCCATGGTATTTTGAGTGCGTAATTATGTACGCGTGGCGCAAATTTCGCCGCTTGACTGGGACTAGGACGGAGGCCGAATTGCTAGGCGAGCTCTGAACATGCCTGGCGATCCTATTGCAGGGTACTCCGGACTCGCTTGAAGGTGTCCGGGGGCTTTTTCGCCGATTGGCGGTTGGCCTCAGAAGGCTGCTTTGTACTTCCGCTGCGAGGGCCGCAGTGTGCTCCTCCGTACGGAGCGAGCGTTCTGTGTTTCCATTAACTGTTATAACCCCGCGAGGTCCTGGCATTTTGAGCTTGAGGTATGCATAATGCGGTACCGCATTGAATCTAGCAAATGCGGTTCGTCCGAGTAGTGCGTGATAGCCACTGCGGAAGGGGACGATATCGAAGATTAACTCCTCGCTTCGGAAGTTGTCCGGAGATCCGAAGACCACTTCCAGTGTGATTGAGCCTGTGCAACAGGCCTCTACACCTGGTATGACACCTTTAAAGGTGGTTTTTGTGGGTTTGATCCTCGAGGGGTTGATACCCATTTTGCGCACTATATCCTAATAGAGCAGGTTCAGGCTGCTGCCATCGTCCATAAGGATTCGAGTGAGGTGAAATCCGTCAATGATGGGGTCAAGGACCAATGCGGCAGAACCGCCATGACGGATACTGGTGGGGTGGTCCCTGCGATCGAAAGTGATCGGACAAGAAGACCATGGGTTGAACTTTGGGGCGACTGGCTCCATCGCATAGACGTCCCTTAGTGCACGCTTCCGTTCCCGCTTGGGAATATGGGTTGCGTATATCATGTTCACCGTTTTCACTTGGGGAGGAAATTTCTTCTGTCCTCCTGTGTTCGGCGGCCGGGGCTCCTCCTCGTCGTCGCTATGCAGCCCCTTTTCCTTGTTTTCGGCATTCAACTTGCCGGCCTGTTTGAACACCCAGCATTCTCTGTTGGTGTGGTTGGCTGGTTTATCGGGGGTGCCGTGAATTTGACACGAGCGATCGAGTATGCGGTCCAAACTGGACGGGCCCGGATTGCTTCTTTTGAACGGCTTTTTCCGCTGACCGGATTTAGAGCCACTGAATCCGGCATTGACTGTCGTGTCTTCGGCGTTGTCGCCGTTGTTGCGGCGCTTGTGTCTGTTGCGACGTGGCCTGCCGTTGCTATCTTTGGCATCTGAATTGCCAGGATTTCTTGATGTGTTGTTGCTGCGAGCCAGCCAGCTGTCCTCGCCCGCACAAAAGCGGGTCATGAGTGTCGTGAGGGCTGCCATGGACTTCGGCTTCTCTTGGCCGAGGTGTCGGGCGAGCCACTCGTCGCGGATGTTATGCTTAAATGCCGCTAAGGCCTCGGCATCCGGACAGTCGACAATTTGGTTCTTTTTAGTTAGGAACCGAGTCCAGAATTTCCTGGCTGATTCCCCTGGCTGTTGGGTTATGTGACTCAAGTCATCAGCATCCGGTGGTCGCACATAAGTGCCCTGGAAGTTGTCAAGGAATGCGTCTTCCAAATTCTCCCAACTGCCAATGGAGTTTGCCGGCAGGCTATTCAGCCAATGCCGAGCCGGCCCTTTGAGTTTTAGTGGGAGGTACTTGATGGCATGTAGATCGTCACCGCGGGCCATGTGGATGTGGAGGAGGAAATCTTCAATCCATACCGCGGGGTCTGTTGTACCATCATATGATTCAATGTTCACGGGTTTAAAACCTTCTGGGAATTCGTGATCCATTACTTCGTCAGTGAAGCATAGGGGGTGTGCGGCGCCTCTGTGCCGGGCTATGTCACGACGCAGTTCATACGAGTCTTGTCTGCTGTATTCGGCCCGGCCGGATTTGCTTTTAGTATATCCGGCGTGACGGTCGTCGTCACGCGTTGGGGCGCGCCCCCGTGATCCGTAGATCGATCTTGTATGTCCTGCTTTGTTTTCCAATACGTCTCGCAGGTCCTGCGTGTTGCCCCGGGCCTTGGTGTTTTTGTTTGACTGGCGACGGGGTGCGGGCTGGACTTCGGGCTGATATGCCGCTTTGTCTCGGCCACGAGGTGGCCGGTCAGCCGCATCATACGCTGGAAGTGTAGGCTTTAATGCTTCCTCCTCGAGTTGGGGTAGCAACCTGCGCTTTGGGTAACTTTTGGTTGGGCGCTCGAGTTCGTATTCCTCGGCCGCCAGGACCTCGGTCCATCTATCCGCTAGCAGATCTTGGTCAGCTTGAAGCTGTTGTTGCTTTTTCTTCAGGCTTTTTGCTGTGGCTATAAGCCGGCGCTTGAAGCGCTCCTGCTCGACGGGATCCTCAGGCACGATAAATTCTTCGTCGCCGAGGCTCACCTCGTCTTCGGAGAGGGGCATGTAATTGTCATCCTCTGATTCTCCGTCTGCTGCCTGTTCCTTAGGGCTAGCTTGCCCATCCTCCCGCTCGAAGCCTGGCTGGAGGGGATTGTCTTCGTCTTCGGCACTATCCGCAGCGTTATTGTCTCTTGTGCCGGTATCGCTGCTTTTGCTATGGCGGGGCTTAGAGCGGCGCCGATGACGCCGGTGCTTAGATTGCTTCTCGAGGGGATTATCCTCCGTTGCCTTATTGCCATCGCTTTCTTTGGGGGTGTCCACCATGTATATATCATATGATGAGGTGGCAGTCCAGCGCCCTGTGGGCGGTGGTTCCTGTTCTTCTCCTGCATCGTCATCCATACCGTCGATGTCTTCGGAGCCGAAATCGAGCATGTCGGTTAAGTCGTCGACAGTGGCTATTAAGTGGGTGGTGGGTGGGGAACGAATTTCTTCGTCGTCCGCTTCCCACTCAAGCCGGACACAGTTCGGCCAAGGGCCTCCTGACAAGGAGAGAGACCTTAATGAATTTAGCACGTCGCCCAGGGGCGAGTGCTGAAAGATATCCGCGGAGGAAAACTCCATGATCGGTGCCCAATCAGATTCGATAGGCACGGACGCAGGCGGTTCGGAGCCCGTGGCCTGGGACGAATCCAAGTGTCCAGCAACACAGGTCTCATAGGAGGTGAAGTCAGTATTTGGCTCTATCGCCGCTGAGTGTGCGGCCTCCGTGGCGGGGTCCATCCACCCGTCCTCGGACGGCGCGATCTGCTCCGGATTGAAGGCCGGAGTAGCCACAGGTGTGATCTCCCGAACACCGTCCGACGGCAGAGCTAAGTCGTGCTCGTCGTGACTGTGCGGCGCACCTGACATGGGCTCGAATCCGTCGAAGATCAAGTCTCCGCGGATGTCGGCAGTATAGTTTAAGCTTCCAAATCTGACCTGACGGCTAGGGGCGTAGCTCTCGATCTGCTCCAGATGGCCAAGTGAGTTGGCCCGCAGTACGAAGCCGCCGAATACGAAGATCTGTCCGGGTAGAAAAACCTCACCCTGGATCGCATCGTTGCCGATGATCGAAGGAGCCATCAAGCCTTTATCGTGACGGCACAGTGGAACTCTCAATGAAAGCACCAATGTCGGTGTCAAAACCGGCGGATCTCGGGTAGGGGGTCCCGAACTGTGCGTCTAAGGCGGATGGTAACAGGAGGCGGGGGACACAATGTTTACCCAGGTTCGGGCCCTCTCGATGGAGGTAATACCCTACTTCCTGCTTGATTGATCTTGATGATATGAGTATTACAAGAGTTGATCTACCACGAGATCGTAGAGGCTAAACCCTAGAAGCTAGCCTATGATTACGATTGTTCTTGTCCTACGGACTAAATCCTCCGGTTTATATAGACACCGGAGGGGGCTAGGGTTACACAGAGTCGGTTACAAGGGAGGAGATCTACATATCCGAATTGCCAAGCTTGCCTTCCACGCAAAGGAGAGTCCCACCCGGACACGGGACGAAGTCTTCAATCTTGTATCTTCATAGTCCAACAGTCCGACCAAAGTATATAGTCCGACTGTCCGAGGACCCCCTAATCCAGGACTCCTTCACCCGCGATACATCAAGATCGTGACATCTCAAGAACACGAGAGAGAGAGAGAGAGACAGATAGAGAGAGAGAGAGCGAGAGAGAGAGAGAGGGATTAAACACATAGCTACTGGTACAAAACCTCAGCCCCGAGGGTGGACTACTCCATCCTCATCATGGTGGCCGCCGGGATGATGAAGATGGCCACCGGTGATGAATCCCCCCTCCGGCAGGGTGCCAAAACGGGGTCTAGATTGGTTTCTCAATGCTATAGTGGCTTGCGGCGGTGGAACTTCTGATCTAGGGTCTCCGCGAGGGTTTTTGGAATATTTGGGAATTTATAGGGCGAAGAGGCGGTGCGGGAGGCCACCGAGGTGGGCACAACCCACCGGGGCGCGCCTGGGGGCCCAGGCGTGCCCTGGTGGGTTGTGCCCCCCTCGGGGCACCCCCCCAGGTGCTGCTCTGGCCCATTGGATGTCTTCTGGTCCATAAAAAATCCACAAAAAGTTTCGATGCATTTGGACTCCCTTTGATATTAATTTTTTGCAATGTAATAAAACAAGAAGAAACAGGAAGTGACACCCCCATCATTATATTCTATTCCACCCATCGTGCTATGTCCATGGCTCACGCTCATGTATTGCTTGAAGGTTAAAAAAGTTTGAGATTACTAAAGTATGAAACAATTGCTTGGCTTGTCATCGGGGTTGTGCATGATGAGAGCATTCTTGTGTGACGAAAATGGAGCATGACTAAACTATATGATTTTGTAGGGATGAACTTTCTTTGGCCATGTTATTTTGAGAAGACATAATTTCTTAGTTAGTATGCTTGAAGTATTATTACTTTTATGTCAATATTAAACTTTTATCTTGAATCTTTCGGATCTGAATATTCATACCACAATTAAGAGAATTACATTGAAATTATGCCAAGTAGCATTCCGCATCAAAAATTCTGTTTTTATCATTTACCTACTCGAGGACGAGCAGGAATTAAGCGTGGGGATGCTTGATACGTCTCCAACGTATCTATAATTTTTGATTGCTTCATGCTATATTATATTCTGTTTTGGATGATTAATGTGCTTTATTATACACTTTTATATTATTTTGGGACCAACCTATTAACCGGAGGCCCAACCCAGAATTTTTGTTTTTTGCCTATTTCAGAGTTTCGCAGAAAAAGAATATCAAACTGAGTCCAAACGGAATGAAACCTTCGGGAACGTGATTTTCGGAACGAACGTGATCCAGAGGACTTGGACCCTACGTCAAGACATCAACCAGGAAGGCACGAGGTAGGGGAAAGCGCCTACCCCCTGGGCGTGCCCTCCACCCTCGTGGGCCCCATGTTCCTCCGCCGACGTACTTCTTCCTCCTATATATACCTACGTACCCCCAAACTACCAGATACGGACCAAAAACCTAATTCCACCACCGCAACCTTTTGTACCCGTGAGATCCCATCTTGGGGCTTTTTCTGGAGCTTCGCCGGAGGGGGCATCGATCACGGAGGGCCTCTACATCATCTCCAAGGCCTCTCCGATGAAGTGTGAGTAGTTTACCTCAGACCTTCGGGTCCATAGTTATTAGCTAGATGGCTTCTTCTCTCTTTTTGGATCTCAATACAATGTTCTCCCCCTCTCTTGTGGAGATCTATTTGATGTAATCTTGTTTTGCAGTGTGTTTGTTGAGACCGATGAATTGTGGGTTTATGATCAAGATTATCTATGAACAATATTTGAATCTTCTCTGAATTCTTTTATGTATGATTGGTTATCTTTGCAAGTCTCTTCGAATTATCAGTTTGGTTTGGCCTACTAGATTGATCTTTCTTGCAACGGGAGAAGTGCTTAGCTTTGAGTTCAATCTTGCGCTGTCCTTTCCCAGTGACAGTAGGGGCAGCAAGGCACATATTGTATTGTTGCCATCGAGGATAACAAGATGGGGTTTATATCATATTGCATGAGTTTATCCCTCTACATCATGTCATCTTACTTAATGCGTTACTCTGTTCTTCATGAACTTAATACTCTAGATGCATGCTGGATAGCGGTCGATGTGTCGAGTAATAGTAGTAGATGCAGGCAGGAGTCGGTCTACTTGTCTCGGACGTGATGCCTATATACATGATCATACCTAGATATTCTCATAACTATGCTCAATTCTGTCAATTGCTCAACAGTAATTTGTTCACCCACCGTAATGCTTATGCTCTTGGAAGCCACTAGTGAAACCTATGGCCCCCGGGTCTATCTTCTATCATATTAATCTTCCAACACTTAGTTATTTCTATTGCATTTTATTTTAGTTTGCATCTTTATCATAAAAATACCAAAAATATTATCTTATCATATCTATCAGATCTCACTCTCGTAAGTGACCGTGAAGGGATTGACAACCCCTTTATTGCATTGGTTGTGAGGATTTATTTGTTTGTGTAGGTGCGAGGGACTCGTGCGTGGCCTCCTACTGGATTGATACCTTGGTTCTCAAAAACTAAGGAAAATGCTTACGCTACTTTGCTGCATCACCCTTTTCTCTTCAAGGGAAAACCAAAAGTGCTCAAGAGGTAGCAAGAAGGATTTATGGCGCCGTTGCCGGGGAGGTCTACGCAAAAGTCAACATACCAAGTACCCATCACAAACCCTTATCTCCCGCATTACATTATTTGCCATTTGCCTCTCGTTTTCCTCTCCCCCACTTCACCCTTGCCGTTTTATTCGCCCTCTCTTTTCCGTTCGCCTCTTTTCCACTTGTCTCCTGTTGCTTATTGCCCCTATGGCCCCGCCTAGCTTTAGTGATCTTCACCTTAAAAGGTTGGAAGAGATTGAAAATAATGTCCGAAGTTTTATGACTTACAATTTGAGCATAATAATTTCTTTAGAAATGAGCTTAAGGAACAAAAAGGCTTTATGGAGTACATGAATAAAGAGTTTGATCATATGTCTAAGGAATTTTATGGTTTGAAATCTCAAATTGCTCATCTAGGAAAACTAATCGCTGAAGTATCGGATAAGCAGGCCACCTTAGTCAATAAGATGGCTGCCAAACCGGAAAAATTCTATGAAAATAAAGATGAAGATCTAAAATTTATTGATGTGTCCCCTATTAAATCTTTGTTTTGTAATATGAATCTTGATAATGATGGGACTGAATATGAGCCACCTTTACCTAGAAGGCGTTCCAAAAATTCGGAGTTTTTAGATCTTGATGCAAAAATTGGTAAAAGTGGGATTGAAGAGATCAAAACCCTAGATATCAATGAACCCACTATTTTGGATTTCAAGGAATTTAACTATGATAATTGCTCTTTGATAGATTGTATTTCCTTGTTGCAATCCGTGCTAAATTCTCCTCATGCTTATAGTCAAAATAAAGCTTTTACTAAACATATCGTTGATGCTTTAATGCAATCTTATGAAGAAAAACTTGAGTTGGAAGTTTCTATCCCTAGAAAACTCAATGATGAGTGGGAACCTACTATTAAAATTAAAATTAAAAATCATGAATGCTATGCTTTGTGTGATTTGGGTGCTAGTGTTTCCACGATCCCAAAACTTTGTGCGATTTGCCAGGTTTCCATGATTTTGATGATTGCTCTCTAAACTTGCATCTTGCGGATTCCACTATTAAAAAACCTATGGGAAGAATTAATGATGTTATTATTGTTGAAAATAGGAATTATGTGCCCGTAGATTGTATTGTTCTTGATATAGATCGCAATCCTTCATGTCCTATTATTCTTGGTAGACCTTTCCTTAGAACGATTGGTGCAATTATTGATAAGAAGGAAGGGAATATTAGATTCCAATTTCCATTAAGGAAAGGCATGGAACACATCCCTATAAAGAAAATAAAATTACCTTATGAATCTATTATGAGAGCCACTTATGGATTGCCCACCAAAGATGGCAATACCTAGATCTATCCTTGCTTTTATGCCTAGCTAGGGGCGTTAAACGATAGCGTTTATTGGGAGGCAACCAAATTTTATTTTTAGTTTTTTGCTTTTTGCTTCTGTTTAGGAATAAATATGTGATCTAGCCTCTGGTTAGATTTGTTTTTATGTTTTAATTAGTGTTTGTACCAACTTAAACCTATAGGATCTTCTTGGATGATAGTTATTTGATCTTGCTGAAAATTCCAGAAACTTTCTGCTCACTAAAATAATTGTTAAAAATCACCAGAACGTGATAAAATATTGATTCAATTGCTTCTGATCAATAAACAAATTGGCTAGATCGTCCTATTTTGGCTGAGTTTTTTGAGTTCCAGAAGTTTGCGTTAGTTACAGATTACTACAGACTGTTCTGTTTTTGACAGATTCTGTTTTTCGTGTGTTGTTTGCTTATTTTGATGAATCTATGGCTAGTAAAATAGTTTATAAACCATAGAGAAGTTGGAATACAGTAGGTTTAACACCAATATAAATAAAGAATGAGTTCATTACAGTACCTTGAAGTGGTGTTTTGTTTTCTTTCGCTAACGGAGCTCACGAGATTTTTTGTTAAGTTTTGTGTTGTGAAGTTTTCAAGTTTTGGGTAAAAGATTTGATGGATTATGGAACAAGGAGTGGCAAGAGCCTAAGCTTGGGGATGACCATGGCACCCCAAGATAATCTAAGGACACCAAAAAGCCAAAGCTTGGGGATGCCTCGGAAGGCATCCCCTCTTTCGTTTACTTCCATCGGTAACTTTACTTGGAGCTATATTTTTATTCACCACATGATATGTGTTTTGCTTGGAGCGTCTTGTATGATTTGTTGCTTTTCAGTTTACCACAATCATCTTTGCTGTACACACCTTTTGAGAGAGATACACATGATTCGGAATTTATTAGAATACTCTATGTGCTTCACTTATATCTTTTAAGCTATATAGTTTTTGCTCTAGCGCTTCACTTATATCTTTTAAAGCACGGCGGTGGTTTTGTTTTATAGAAACTATTATTCTCTCATGCTTCACTTATATTATTTTGAGAGTCTTAAACAGCATGGTAATTTGTTTAAATTGAGAAATTAATCCTAATATGTTAGGTATTCAAGACTAGTAAAAAATTTCTTATGAGTGTGTTGAATACTAAGAGAAATTTGATGCTTGATGATTGTTTTGAGATATGGAGGTAGTGATATTAAAGTTGTGCTAGTTGAGTAGTTGTGAAATTGAGAAATACTTGCGTTGAAGTTTGCAAGTCCCGTAGCATGCACGTATGGTAAACGTTATGTAACAAATTTGAAACATGAGGTGTTCTTTGATTGTCTTCCTTATGAGTGGCGGTCGGGGACGAGCGATGGTCTTTTCCTACCAATCTATCCCCCTAGGAGCATGCGCGTAGTGCTTGGTTTTTGATGACTTGTAGATTTTTTTCAATAAGTATTTGAGTTCTTTATGACTAATGTTGAGTCCATGGATTATACACACTCTTACCCTTCCATCATTGCTAGCCTCTTCAGTACCGTGCATTGCCCTTTCTCACATTGAGAGTTGGTGCAAACTTCGCCGGTGCATCCAAACCCCGTGATATGATACGCTCTGTCACACATAAACCTCCTTATATCTTCCTCAAAACAGCCACCATACCTACCTATTATGGCATTTCCATAGCCAATCCGAGATATATTGCCATGCAACTTTCCACCGTTCCATTTATCATGACACATTCATCATTATCATATTGCTTTGCATGATCATGTAGCTGACATAGTATTTGTGGCAAAGCCACCATCCATAATTCTTCATACATGTCGCTCTCGATTCATTGCTATCCCGGTATACCGCCGGAGGCATTCATATAGAGTCATACTTTGTTCTAGTATCGAGTTGTAATCATTGAGTTGTAAATAAGTAAAAGTGTGATGATCATCATTCATAGAGCATTGTCCCAAAAAAAGAAGAATAGAAAGGCCAAATAAAAAAAGAAGGCCCAAAAATAAAAAATAAAAAGGGGGACAATGCTACTATCCTTTTTCCACACTTGTGCTTCAAAGTAGCACCATAATCTTCATGATAGAGAGTCTCTTGTTTAGTCACTTTCATATACTAGTGGGAATTTTTCATTAAAGAACTTGGCTTGTATATTCCAACAATGGGCTTCCTCAAATGCCCTAGGTCTTCGTGAGCAAGCAAGTTGGATGCACACCCACTTAGTTTCTTTTGTTGAGCTTTCATACATTTATAGCTCTAGTGCATCCGTTGCATGGCAATCCCTACTCCTTGCATTAACATCAATCGATGGGCATCTCCATAGCTCATTGATTAGCCGTGTTGATGTGAGACTTTCTCCTTTTTTGTCTTCTCCACATAACCCCCATCATTATATTCTATTCCACCCATAGTGCTATGTCCATGGCTCACGCTCATGTATTGCGTGAATGTTGAAAAAGTTGGAGATTACGAAAGTATGAAATAATTGCTTGGCTTGTCATCGGGGTTGTGCATGATGAGAGCATTCTTGTGTGACGAAAATGGAGCATGACTAAACTATATGATTTTGTAGGGATGAACTTTCTTTGGCCATGTTATTTTGAGAAGACATAATTTCTTAGTTAGTATGCTTGAAGTATTATTACTTTTATGTCAATATTAAACTTTTATCTTGAATCTTTCGGATCTGAATATTCATACCACAATTAAGAGAATTACATTGAAATTATGCCAAGTAGCATTCCGCATCAAAAATTCTGTTTTTATCATTTACCTACTCGAGGACGAGCAGGAATTAAGCTTGGGGATGCTTGATACATCTCCAATGTATCTATAATTTTTGATTGCTTCATGCTATATTATATTCTGTTGTGGATGATTAATGGGCTTTATTATACACTTTTATATTATTTTTGGGACTAACCTATTAACCGGAGGCCCAGCCCAGAATTGCTGTTTTTTTTGCCTATTTCAAAGTTTCGCAGAAAAAGAATATCAAACGGAGTCCAAACGGAATGAAACCTTAGGAACGTGATTTTCGGAACGAACGTGATCCAGAGGACTTGGACCCTACGTCAAGACATCAACCAGGAAGGCACGAGGTAGGGGGGTGTGCCTACCCCCCTGGGCGCGCCCTCCACCCTCGTGGGCCTCATGTTGCTGCACCGACGTACTTCTTCCTCCTATATATACCTACGTACCCCCAAACTACCAGATACGGAGCCAAAAACCTAATTCCACCGCTGCAACCTTCTGTACCCATGAGATCCCATCTTGGGGCCTTTTCCGGAGCTCCGCGGAGGGGGCATCGATCACGGAGGGCCTCTACATCATCTCCAAGGCCTCTCCGATGAAGTGTGAGTAGTTTACCTTAGACCTTCGGGTCCATAGTTATTAGCTAGATGGCTTCTTCTCTCTTTTTGGATCTCATTACAATGTTCTCCCCCTCTTGTGGAGAATCTATTTGATGTAATCTTCTTTTGCGGTGTGTTTGTTGAGACCGATGAATTGTGGGTTTATGATCAAGATTATCTATGAACAATATTTGAATCTTCTCTGAATTCTTTTATGTATGATTGTTTATCTTTGCAAGTCTCTTCGAATTATCAGTTTGGTTTGGCCTACTAGATTGATATTTCTTGCAATGGGAGAAGGGATTAGCTTTGGGTTCAATCTTGCGGTGTCCTTTCCCAGTGACAGTAGGGGCAGCAAGGCACGTATTGTATTGTTGCCATCGAGGATAACAAGATGGGGTTTATATCATATTGCATGAGTTTATCCCTCTACATCATGTCATCTTACTTAATGCGTTACTCTGTTCTTCATGAACTTAATACTCTAGATGCATGCTGGATAGCGGTCGATGTGTGGAGTAATAGTAGTAGATGCAGGCAGGAGTCGGTCTACTTGTCTCGGACGTGATGCCTATATACATGACCATACCTAGATATTCTCATAACTATGCTCAATTCTGTCAATTGCTCAACAGTAATTTGTTCACCCACCGTAATGCTTATGCTCCTGAGAGAAGCCACTAGTGAAACCTATGGCCCCGGGGTCTATCTGCTATCATATTAATCTTCCAACACTTAGTTATTTCTATTGCCTTTTATTTTACTTTGCATCTTTATCATAAAAATACCAAAAATATTATCTTATCATATCTATCAGATTTCACTCTCGTAAGTGACCGTGAAGGGATTGACAACCCCTTTATTGCGTTGGTTGCGAGGATTTATATGTTTGTGTAGGTGCGAGGGACTCGTGCGTGGCCTCCTACTGGATTGATACCTTGGTTCTCAAAAACTGAGGGAAATACTTACGCTACTTTGCTGCATCACCCTTTCCTCTTCAAGGGAAAACCAACGCAGTGCTCAAGAGGTAGCATGGATGCTAGCAAAGTGCATAAGTTTGATCAATGATAATTGTAATCACTTTTCCTAGCATCATAACAACAATTCTTACTTATAAAAATTCTCATGTTAAAGTAGCAACCAATTCACATGTTAAGGTTCAAACAATGAATTCTCTTGAAACTCAACAACCTATATTATTCTTAGTCACCAAACTATTGCAATTCAACTTATTCAACAGAGTCTAAGTAAGAGCTCCACATACTCAACCATCATATTGTCTTCTATGATTGCTAACACTCACCGCATACACATGAGCAAAACGTTTGAACCGGACACATAGAAAGATAGGGGCTTATAATTTCGCCTCCCAACGTATTCACCTCAAGGGTGATGTAAACAATAATAACTCATGCTACCCATATCCAACTGGATATATGTGCCTAGATCTTTCCTCACCACATGATGCTTGCCAAAAGAGAGAAATAAAAAGGAGAGAAAAACTTTGACTCTTGCATGAAAGTAAATACATAAAAGTAAAAGGTAGGCCCTTCACATAGGGAAGCAGAGGTTGCCATGCGCTTTTTGTTTGTATGCTCAATCCCTTAGTGCAAAAGAACGTGACGTTATATTGCCCCTTATGATAGCAACCTTTATTATGCAGACTGTCGCTTTTATTCTTTGCCATCACAAGTTCGTACAACGCTCAATTTTCTCTTACACTAAATGATCTAACACTTTTAGAAGCAATTTTTATTGCCTTATTGCACCGATGACAACTTACTTGAAGGATCTTACTCAATCCTTAGGTAGGTATGGTGGACTCTTGAGAATAAGATTTGGGTTTAAGAGTTTTTGGATGCACAAGTAGTATCTCTACTTGGTGCGGAATTTTTGGCTAACAAAGATGGGGGGCAAGCACCACATGTTGAAGGATCTATGACAATATAACTTCTATGTGAATATGAACAAACATAAATAATTACGTTGTCTTCCTTGTCCAACGTCAACAATTTTGGCATATAATATTTTGATGGGGGCTCACAATCACAAAAGATTTCCAAGATAGTGTATTTGCATGTGAAAGTGATCTTCCTTATAGTAATCATTTAGGAATTGCTTGTATGACCAATATTGTGATTGTCAAGCTTCAAAAGATTTCACTTTCTAAACCCAATGTGAAGCTACCACTAGGCATGATATGAACATATAATTTCAACTTCATGATATTCAATTCATTCAACAATTCACTCATAGGTTATAAGTGAAGCACAAGAGTAAACGACAAACTACTCCAAAAAATATATAAGTGAAGATCATGCGAGTAGTTAAGGAAATCGGTAGCTAATTGAGGACTCTCTCTTATTTAAAACTTTCAGATCTAAGTATTTTATTAAAACAACAAGCAAAACAAAATAAAAAGACATTCCAACAATAGCACAACTCATGTGAAGAAGCAAAAACTTAGGCTCAACTGATACTAACCGATAATTGTTGATGAAGAGAGGTGGGATGCCTACCGGTGCATCCCCAAGCTTAGATGCTTGATACTTCTTGAAATATTATCTTGGGATGCCTTGGGCATCCCCAAGCTTTAGCTTTTGTGTCTCCTTAATTCCTTTTCACTACTGCAGAAGACTGCTAACGCGACACTACGATCAGAGACCCTTTGCCGAAACTGTGTGCGATGCAATAATCGCAAACGGTGGTGTAAAAAACCGTCAAAAAGGTGCAACATATTTGCGATGGTATATGCATCAAACACGGTTCAGGTTTTAGTTGCGTGTGCGATGAAGGGCATACGGTTAATCCATTCAAATTGTCTGCGATGAGGCAGAACAACAGAAACGGGCAGCCATAGCAATGTGTGTGCGATGCAGGACACACGGTTAATCCATTCGAACTGTTTGCGATGAGGTAGAACAAAAGAAACGGGTAGCCATATCAAATGTGTGCGATATACGGCATACGGTTAACTCGGACGAACTGTTTTCGATTAGGGAACACAACAGAAACGGTTCAACTTAACAAGATGTGTGTGATATGCAGCATACAGTTCACATGGATGAACTATTTGCGATGAGCCAAAAGAACACAAACGAGTCGTGTAAACAAGATGTGTGTGATACGTGGCAAACAGCCAACTCGGATGAACTGTTTGCGATGAGAAATTACAACACAGACGGTTAATACAGTTACTTCGTGTGTGATTCTGTGTGTACAAAAAACTTTAAAAAATGCAAACTAGTTTCTTGCGGTGGCTAGGAGTATCGCACACGATGCGTCTGTGAGTACTCGTGTGCGATGATTAGTATGTTACAGATACGTTTCCTTATGTGAACATGTGTGTGAATTTGCAATATGGACAGTTAATATGCAAATGCCTTCTGGACATCGGGCACACGCTTAAACTCAATGAACTGTGTACGATACTAATACTTTCCATGAAAATTTATGAACTTGGGTAACAACATTTGAGTAACATATATATAGTGGTTACACTATTCGACAAAAGGAGGATCTTCGTAACACGGTTTTGACAACCATATGGTCCATATCTACATACTTAACATAGTAACAACTATCACATTTTAAGAGGCTAAGGGCCAACAACCATATGGTCCATATCTACATACTTAACATATATAGTAACAACTAGCACATTTTAAGAGGCTGAGGGCCAACAACCACAACTATCCACTGGAAGCAGCTTGATCACGGCGACTCGGCATCTCGTCAATGAAAAGGAAGAGCCCTCCTGTGCCTTGGTAGAGCAGGAGTAGAACAGTGTTTCCAATTTTCCAATATGGATGCATTGCCACGAGAAGCGAGAACTTGTTAATTTGAATGGTTCCATTTTTGCGGGAAATGCAGTACCTTGCAATCACTTTGGCGTTATTAGCAGGCACAAGTGTAATTCGACCACGCCGGGAAATCGATCCAGGAACGGCTACAGGGGCAATTTCTGTTGACATGTAGAATAAAAAACAATTGTAACATATCGTTGAAGATATATATAGTTTATGAGCATCAACATTAAAATAAGACTTTTTACTAGCACTTTGTGCACACAATTGGTCTTGTTCAGTGTGTGCACCATAGGTCTAATTAATCCCATCCAAAATCCAGCATTCATACGCTGTGCTATCTCTATCAGATTATCAACAAAGTTTATGACATGCTTCAAGTCCTTCCAGTGAAATTTGGTACGCTTAGTAACATATAGATTGTTCACTATGCATCCAACATATCCTGCTTAAAAGGTGGAAAGGTATTATTTATTCAGAACATGGCAGAAGAATATATAGTGCGCATAAATTGGTAAACAGAATTTGTTACTGCCTAGGAACGGAGTCATAATATGATATCACAATTGGTTGCTTAAATAGTGATCAATTGGTTGCTTAAATAGTAATATGGCAGCATGGAGAAAGTTGAAAGGACACTAACCTCGATCAGACTTTGATCGGCTGATGACGTTGGGGAAGTAAACATCCATGTTAATTAGACCAGGCTGTGGTGCACGCACTAGAATTTTATTGCCAGCTTTCAGTTCATAACACTTAGACATTTTTCTCCAAAGGTCCGCATTAAAATAGGAGTGACCATCTTTATCAAGTATTACACTAACCGTCATTGTAAACACATGTTGTGTTGTCAATATGACATCCTGGGAGTCATCAGCAAAGTAAAGCCCAAGATTTCCTTCTACTCATGTTCTTGCAAAGCAAGGGATGTACTGCTTGAAATGAAAATTAAGATCGTAAATTAGATATATTGAAATACCCGAGCAAGATGCAAAATATGGGAGTAACTGATAGAACATATCCATATATAGATGCAAGCAAAGTACAAAAATATAGAATTAAAATAGATAATGTAACAAAGATTTGATGCAAATATATAGATAATGTAGCAACAGACGGTATATGTTCACAAATTTAGGCCATGCCGACCGTGGTAGGTTGATATTGAACATACCGAGCGCTCCCTGAAGTCATCCGGAATGGTGAGATAGAACTTCGTTTCCGACTGGCCACGACCACAGTTGCCCGATTTGTGCTCGCACTGTCCACACATGAATGAACACCCACAAATCGGCTAGAACAAAAATGATTCCACGGCGATTTCCGCCGGTTGATTAACAGCGATGGATGGACTGCGATAAGAGATGAGTGAATATTTTGCTAATTAAGTTGATTACCTTCTCCATGAGAAAAATCCCCGGCCCAATCCCGCAGAAAACCCCAGTCGACCAGAGTCTAGAATGTCGGTGCAGATAGGCGGCGGAAAGCGGTGGAGGCAAAATCCAGTGCCGTTTGGAGCGCAACCTATGGCCGCCGCCAACAGCCGTTGAGCTTAGGGTGAAGAGTTGCGGAGGAGTCCGCGGTGAGTGAGTGCGGAGGAAGTGGGTGAGGGTTTTCTTTTCCTTTTGCATGTGTGAGTGAACACACACGGTTCGCAGAGGCGATGGAGATGAACCGTGTGCGATAGTAAATCACCGAGATTGAATGGGAATCCAAATTTCCTTTGTCTTTCATCCATGAGTTTTTTTCTACGATGAACATAAACCCTGCTAATCACCGTGTTCAAATTTGACACTTTTCCGGGTTCATTTACAATATTTAGGGGATTATGTGCATTTTGTAGGCATTAAGTGCACGTAATTCAAATTCAAACAATTGGTGCATGAAAGGGTGCACAAGAACGGTCTGGAAAAACCATACTCGTGGTTTAATAATTTCTCAAGCCTTTTACAAGGAATGGGCAGAGATTTCAATGGAGTCAACCACAAACGCATCATTTACTTGGTTATCAACTATAGAACAATGAAATATGTGCTTGAAAAACATGACGGTTGGCATGGTGCCATGGTATGGCCTCACCGTGCCCTGTTTAAAAGTTGAGAAGGTTTTATTTATATCGTCATGCACGCCCTTCATAAATCGAACCATCACCGAGGAAGTTCAATGCTTTTGAGAGGGAAATCACCAAGATTGAAGGGGAATCCAAATTTCCGTCCTAGTTTGTCTTTCAGTTTTTTTCCAACGATCAACATACCGCCTCAAATGAAACGTGTTCAAATTTGACATTTTTCCGAACTCATTTACCATATTTAGGGGATTGTGTGCATTTTCTAGGCATTAATTATGCACATAATTCAAATTCGAACAATCGGTGCATGAAAAGGTGCACAAGAACGGTCTGGAAAACCATGCTCGTGTAATTTAGCACATTCTCATGCCTTTTAAAAGGAATGGGTAGATATTTCAAGGAAATGTGTGGCAATAGTCAACCATAAACACGTCGTTTACTCGGTTAACAACTATACAAAAAATGAAACACATGGTTGGAAAACATGACGCCTGGCTTGGTGCCATGGTATGGCCTCACCATGCCCTGGTAAAAATTGGAGAATGTTTTCCTTAGGTCGTGATGCGCGCCTTTCATAAATCGAAACATCACCGAGGAAGTTTCATGGTTTCAAGGGGGAAATCGCCAAGATTGAAGGGGGGTCCAAATTTCCTTTGTCCTTTGTCCACGAGTTTTTTCTATGATGAACATACAACCTGCAAATCACCGTGTTCAAATTTGGCACTTTTCCGGGTTCATTTGACATTTTAGGGGATTATGTGCATTTCCTAGGCATTAATGCGCATAATTCAAGTTCAAACAATCGATGCATGAAAGGGTCCAGAAGAACGGCCTAGAAAACCATGCTCGTGCCATTTAGTAAATTCGCATGCCTTTTACAGGAATGGACAGATATTTCGATGAAATGTGTGGCAATAGTCAACCACAAATGTCTGTTTGTTGGGTTTTCAACTATAAAAAATGAAACAAATGCTTAAAAACATGACGCCTGGCATGGTGCCATGGTATGACCTCACCATGGCTTGGTAAAAATTTGAGAAGGTTTGGCTTATGTTGTCATGTGCTACCTATTGAGCATGCGTTGGATTTCCCTTGAAGAGGAAAGGGTGATGCAGCAAAGTAGCGTAAGTATTTCCCTCAGTTTTTGAGAACCAAGGTATCAATCCAGTAGGAGGATACACGCAAGTCGCCTCGTACCTACACAAACAAATAAGAACCTTGCAACCAACGCGATATAGGGGTTGTCAATCCCTTCACAGCCACTTGCAAAAGTGAGATCTGATAGAGATAATAAGATAAATATTTTTGGTATTTTTATGATATAGATTGGAAAGTAAAGATTGCAAAATAAAATAGACTGGAAACTTATATGATGGAAAATGACCCGGGGACAATAGGTTCCACTAGTGGCTTCTCTCAAGATAGCATAAGTATTACGGTCGGTGAACAAATTACTTTCGAGCAATTGATTGAAAAGTGCATAATTATGAGAATATCTAGGCATGATCATGTATATAGGCATCACGTCCGTGACAAGTAGACCGAAACGATTCTGCATCTACTATTATTACTCCACACATCGACCGCTATCCAGCATGCATCTAGAGTATTAAGTTCATAAGAACAGAGTAACGCATTAGGCAAGATGACATGATGTAGAGGGATAAACACAAGCAATATGATATAAACCTCATCTTTTTATCCTCGATGGCAACAATACATTGCGTGCCTTGCTGCCCCTGCTATCACTGGGAAAGGACACCGCAAGATTGAACCCAAAGCTAAGCACTTCTCCCATTGCAAGAAAGATCAATCTAGTAGGCCAAACCAAACTGATAATTCGAAGAGACTTGCAAAGATAACAAATCATACATAAAAGAATTCAGAGAAGATTGAAATATTGTTCATAGATAATCTTGATCATAAACCCACAATTCATCGGATCTCGACAAACACACCGCAAAAAGATTTACATCGAATAGATCTCCAAGAGAATCGAGGAGAACTTTGTATTGAGATCCAAAGAGAGAGAAGAAGCCATCTAGCTAATAACTATGGACCCGAAGGTCTGTGGTAAACTACTCACACATCATCAGAGAGGCTATGGTGTCGATGTAGAAGCCCTCCGTGATCGATTCCCCCTCCGGCGGAGCACCGGAAAAGGCCCCAAGATGGGATCTCACGGGTACAGAAGGTTGTGGCGGTGGAAATAGGGTTTCGTGGTGCTCTCGGATGTTTTTGGGGTATATGAGTATATATAGGGAAAGAAGTCGGTCAGGGGAGCCACGAGGGGCCCACGAGGGTGGGGGCGCGCCTACCCCCCTGGACGCGGCTCCCTGCCTCGTGGCTTCCACGTTGCTTCCTTGACGTCCACTCCAAGTCTCCTGGATTGCGTTTGTTCCAAAAATCACTCTCCCGGAGGTTTTATTCCGTTTGATATTCCTTTTCTGCGAAACACTGAAATAGGCAAAAAAAACAGCAATTTGCATTGGGCCTTCGGTTAGTAGGTTAGTCCCAAAAATAATATAAAAGTGTATAATAAATCCCATTAAACATCCAAAACAGATAATATAATAGCATGGAACAATCAAAAATTATAGATACGTTGGAGACGTATCAAGCATCCCCAAGCTTAATTCCTGCTCGTCCTCGAGTAGGTAAATGATAAAAACAGAATTTTTGATGTGGAATGCTACCTAAAATAATTCTCAATGTCATTTTCTTTATTGTGGCATGAATGTTCAGATCCGAAAGATTCAAGATAATAGTTTAACGTTGACTCAAAAATAATAATACCTCAAGCATACTAACTAAGCAATTATGTCTTCTCAAAATAACATGGCCGAAGAAAGTTCATCCCTACAAAATCATATAGTCTGGCTATGCTCTATCTTCATCACACAAAGTATTTAATCATGCACAACCCCGATGACAAGCCAAGTAATTGTTTCATACTTTTGATGTTCTCAAACTTTTTCAATCTTCACGCAATACATGAGCGTGAGCCATGGACATAGCACTATATGTGGAATAGAATGGTGGTTGTGGAGAAGACAAAAAGGGAGAAGATAGTCTCACATCAACTAGGCGTATCAACGGGCTATAGAGATGCCCGTCAATAGATATCAATGTGAGTGAGTAGGGATTGCCATGCAACGGATGCACTAGAGCTATAAGTGTATGAAAGCTCAACAAAAGAAACTAAGTGGGTGTGCATCCAACTCGCTTGCTCACGAAGACCTAGGGCATTTTGAGGAAGCCCATCATTGGAATATACAAGACAAGTTCTATAATGTAAAATCCCCACTAGTATATGAAAGTGACAACATAGGAGACTCTCTATCAAGAAGATCATGGTGCTACTTTGAAGCACAAGCGTGGTAAAAGGATAGTAACATTGTCCCTTCTCTCTTTTTCTCTCATTTTTTGTTTGGGCCTTTTCTCTTTTTTTATGGCCTCTTTTTTTAGTCCGGAGTCTCATCCCGACTTGTGGGGGAATCATAGTCTCCATCATCCTTTCCTCACTTGGGACAATGCTCTAATAATGATGATCATCACACTTTTATTTACTTACAACTCAAAAAATTACAACTCGATACTTAGAACAAAATATATGTGAATGCCTCCGGCGGTGTACCGGGATGTGCAACGAATCATGAGTGACATGTATGAAAAAATTATAAACGGTGGCTTTGCCACAAATACGATGTCAACTACATGATCATGCAAAGCAATATGACAATGATGAAGCGTGTCATAACAAACGGAACGGTGGAAAGTTGCATGGCAATATATCTCGGAATGGCTATGGAAATGCCATAGTAGGTAGGTATGGTGGCTGCATTGAGGAAGGTAAATGGTGGGTTTATGGTACCGGCGAAAGTTGCGCGGTACTAGAGAGGCTAGCAATGTTGGAAGGGTGAGAGTGCGTATAATCCATGGACTCAACATTAGTCATAATGAACTCACATACTTATTGCAAAAATCTATTAGTTATCGAAACAAAGTACTATGCGCATGCTCCTAGGGGGATAGATTGGTAGGAAAAGACCATCGCTCGTCCCCGACCGCCACTCATAAGGAAGACAATCAATAAATAAATCATGCTCCGACTTCATCACATAACGGTTCACCATACGTGCATGCTACGGGAATCAAAAACTTTAGAACAAGTATTTCTCAAATTCACAACTACTCAACTAGCATGACTCTAATATCACCATCTTCATATCTCAAAACAATCATCAAGTATCAAACTTCTCATAATATTCAATGCACTTTTTACGGAAGTTTTATTATACCAATCTTGGATGCCTATCATATTAGGACTAATTTTATACCAAATCAAATTACCATGCTGTTCTAAAGGACTCTCAAAATAATATAAGTGAAGCATGAGAGCTCAATAATTTCTATAAAATAAAACCACCACTGTGCTCTAAAATATATAAGTGAAGTACTAGAGCAAAAAAATTCTAGCTCAAAAAGATATAAGTGAAGCACATAGAGTATTCTAATAAATTCCGATTCATGTGTGTCTCTCCAAAAGGTGTGTACAGCAAGGATTATTGTGGTAAACTAAAAATTAAAGACTCAAATCATACAAGACGCTCAAGGCAAAACACATATCATGTGGTGAATAAAAATATAGCATCAAGTAAAGTTACCGATGGACGAAGACGAAAGAGGGGATGCCTTCCGGGGCATCCCCAAGCTTAGGATTTTGGTTGTCCTTGAATTTTACCTTGGGGTGCCTTGGACATCCCCAAGCTTAGGCTCTTGCCACTCCTTATTCCATAATCCATCAAATCTTTACCCAAAACTTGAAAACTTCACAACACAAAACTCAACAGAAAATCTCATGAGCTCCGTTAACGAAAGAAAACAAACCACCACTTCAAGGTACTGTAATGAACTCATTCTTTATTTATATTGGTGTTAAACCTACTGTATTCCAACTTCTCTATGGTTCATACCCCCCCAATACTAGCCATAGATTCATCAAAATAAGCAAACAACACACGAAAAACATAATCTGTCAAAAACAGAACAGTCTGTAGTAATCTGTATCAAACGCAAACTTTCTGTAACTCAAAAATTCTAAAAAAATAGGAAGACCTAGATAATTTGTTTATTTATCTACTGCAATTGGAATCAGTATTTTATCACGTTCTGGTGATTTTTAACAATTATTTTAGTGAGCAGAAAGTTTCTGGAATTTTCAGCAAGATCAAATAACTATCATCCAAGAAGATCCTATAGGTTTAAGTTGGCACAAACACTAATTAAAACATAAAAACAAATCTAACCAGAGGCTAGATCACATATTTATTCCTAAACAGAAGCAAAAAGCAAAAAACTAAAAATAAAATTGGGTTGCCTCCCAACAAGCGCTATCGTTTAGCGCCCCTAGCTAGGCATAAAGGCAAAAATAGATCTAGGTATTATGATATTTGGTATGCAATCCGTAAGTGGCTCTCATAATAGATTCATAAGGTAATTTAATTTTCTTCCTAGGAAAGTGTTCCATGCCTTTCCTTAACGGAAATTGGAATCTAATATTTCCTTCTTTCATATCAATAATTGCACCAATCGTTCTAAGGAAAGGTCTACCAAGAATAATAGGACATGTAGGATTGCAATCTATGTCAAGAACAATGAAATCTATGGGCACATAATTCCTATTTGCAACAATAAGAACATCATTAATCCTTCCCATAGGTTTCTTAATGGTGGAATCCGCGAGGTGCAAGTTTAAAGAACAATCATCAAATTCACGGAAACCTAACACATCACACAAAGTTTTTGGAATCATGGAAACAGTAGCACCCAAATCACACAAAGCATAGCATTCATGATCTTTAATTTTAATTTTAATAGTAGGTTCCTATTCATCATAAAGTTTTCTAGGGATAGAAACTTCTAATTCAAGTTTTTATTCATAAGATTGTATTAAAGCATCAACGATATGTTTAGTAAAATCTTTATTTTGACTATAAGCATGAGGAGAATTTAACACGGATTGCAACAAGGAAATACAATCTATCAAAGAACAATTATCATAATTAAATTCCTTGAAATCCAAAGTAGTGGGTTCATTGCTATGTAAAGTTTTGACCTCTTCAATCCCACTTTTACCAATATTTACATCAAGATCTAAAAACTCCGAATCATTGGGAGGCCTTCTAACTAAAGTTGACTCATATCCAGTCCCATCATTATCAAGATTCATATTGCAAAACAAAGATTTAATAGGAGACACATCAACCACTTTTAGATCTTCATCCCTATTATCTTCTAGCTCTTCCGGTTTGGCGGCCATCTTATTAACTAGGTGGCCTGCTTATCCGAAATTTGGGCAATTAAGTTTTCAAGATGAGCAAACTGAGATTTCGAACCATAAAATTCCTTAGAACAGAGTAACGCATTAGGTTCTTTAAGTTCTTTATTCATGTACTCCATAAAGCTTTTTTGTTCTTTAAGTTCGGTTCTAAAGAAATTATTATGCTCAAATTGCAAAGTCATAAAGCTTCTGATGTTGTTTTCAATTTCTTCCAACCTTTTAAGGTGAGGATCAACGTTTTAGGCAGGGCCATTAGGGCAAACAGGCAAAAAGAAGCAAGCGAAGAGAAGCGAACGGAAAAAGAGAGCGAATAAAATGGCAAGGGTGAAGTGGGGGAGAGGAAAACGAGAGGCAAATGGCAAATAATATAATGCGAAGGATAAGAGTTTGTGATGGGTACTTGGTATGTCTTGACTTGGCGTAGATCTCCCCGGCAACGGTGCCAGAAATCGCACGTTGGCGGGAGATCAAATCTTGACTTGACTTGGCGTAAACCTCCCAAGCAACGGCGCCAGAAATCGCACGTTGGCGGGAGATCAAATCTTGACTTGACTTGGCGTAAACCTCCCCGGCAGCGGCGCCAGGAATCCTTCTTGCTACCTCTTGAGCATGCGCTGGTTTTCCCTTGAAGAGGAAAGGGTGATGCAGCAAAGTAGCGTAAGTATTTCCCTCAGTTTTTGAGAACCAAGGTATCAATCCAGTAGGAGGATACACTCAAGTCGCCTCGTACCTACACAAACAAATAAGAACCTTGCAACCAACGCGATAAAGGGGTTGTCAATTCCTTCACGGCCACTTGCAAAAGTGAGATCTGATAGAGATAATAAGATAGATATTTTTGGTATTTTTATGATATAGATTGGAAAGTAAAGATTGCAAAATAAAATAGATCGGAAACTTATATGATGGAAAATAGACCCGGGGGCCATAGGTTTCACTAGTGGATTCTCTCAAGATAGCATAAGTATTATGGTCGGTGAACAAATTACTGTCGAGCAATTGATAGAAAAGTGCATAATTATGAGAATATCTAGGCATGATCATGTATATAGGCACCACGTCCGTGTCAAGTAGACCGAAACGATTCTGCATCTACTACTATTACTCCACACATCAACCGCTATCCAACATGCATCTAGAGTATTAAGTTCATAAGAACAGAGTAACGCATTAGGCAAGATGACATGATGTAGAGGGATAAACTCAAGCAATATGATATAAGCCCCATCTTTTTATCCTTGATGGCAACAATACATTGCGTGCCTTGCTGCCCCTGCTGTCACTGGGAAAGGACACCGCAAGATTGAACCCAAAGCTAAGCACTTCTCCCATTGCAAGAAAGATCAATCTAGTAGGCCAAACCAAACTGATAATTCGAAGAGACTTGAACAGATAACAAATCACACATAAAAGAATTCAGAGAAGATTCAAATATTGTTCATAGATAATCTTGATCATAAACCCACAATTCATCGGATCTCGACAAACACACCGCAAAAAGAATTACATTGAATAGATCTCAAAGAGAATCGGGAAGAACTTTGTATTGAGATCCAAAGAGAGAGAAGAAGCAATCTTGCTAATAACTATGGACCCGAAGGTCTGTGGTAAACTACTCACACATCATCGGAGAGGCTATGGTGTTGATGTAGAAGCCCTCCGTGATCGATTCCCCCTCCGATGGAGCGCCGTAAAAGGCCCCAAGATGGGATCTCACGGGTACAGAAGGTTGCGGCGGTGGAAACAGGGTTTCATGGTGCTCTCGGATGTTTTCGGGGTATATGAGTATATATAGGCGAAAGAAGTCGGTCAGGGGAGCCACGAGGGGCCCATGAGGGTGGGGGCGTGCCTACCCCCTGGGCACGCCTCCCTGCCTCGTGGCTTCCTTGTTGCTTCCTTGACGTCCACTCCAAGTCTCCTGGATTGCGTTTGTTCCAAAAATCACTCTCCCGAAGGTTTCATTCCGTTTGGATTCCGTTTGATAATCCTTTTCTGCGAAACACTGAAATAGGCAAAAAAACAACAATTTGCACTGGGCCTTCGGTTAGTAGGTAAGTCCCAAAAATAATATAAAAGTGTATAATAAAGCCCATTAAACATCCAAAACAGATAATATAATAGCATGGAACAATAAAAAATTATAGATACGTTGGAGACGTATCATCATGCACGCCCTTCATAAATCGAACCATCACTGAGGAAGTTCCATGCTTTCGAAAGGGAAATCCTCAAGATTGAAGGGGAATCCAAATTTTCTTCATTCTTTGCCCTGGAGTTTTTTTCTACGATGAACATACACCCTGCAAATCACCGTGTTCAAATTTGGCATTTTTCCGGGCTCATTTACCATATTTAGGGGATTATGTGCATTTTCTAGGCATTAATGGACATAATTCAAATTCGAACAATCGGTGCATGAAAAGGTGCACAAGAACAGTCTGGAAAATCATGCTCGTGTTATTTAGCACATTCTCATGCCTTTTACAAGGAATGGGCAGATATTTCAAGGAAATGTGTGGCAATAGTCAACCATAAACGCGTCGTTTACTCGGTTAACAACTATACAAAAAATGAAACACATGGTTGGAAAACATGACACATGGCTTGTTGCCATGGTATGGCCTCACCATGCCCTGGTAAAAATTGGAGAATGTTTTCCTTATGTCGTGATGCGCACCTTTCATAAATCGAACCATCACCGAGGAAGTTTCATGGTTTCAAGGGGGAAATCACCAAGATTGAAGGGGGGGTCCAAATTTCCTTTGTCCTTTGTCCACGAGTTTTTTCGACGATGAAC
>NC_057808.1:456870779-456885521 GCF_018294505.1 Triticum aestivum | reverse complement strand
TAAATAAGTAATTTTACAAGTAAGTTATTTCCTTTTGTTTACAATACTTATAAAACACGAATATTTGAACATTATTTTATTTACTTAGATCATATTTACATACTATCTACAAATTTTCATAAACAAACAAAGTTGACCATAGCCCATTTCAACTGATTGGCCCGCATGTTTCCAGGGTAAGGTTATAAAACGTTGTAAATCCTCAAAAAAAAGATTATAAAACGTTGTTACCCTACTAATCCAGTAGTTGTAACATGGCGTGATGGTTCAACCACCGTGATTTTGTATGGAGGTCGCGTTCATTCCCTGCCCCCAAACCGGCGATATATATAACTTTTTCCCTCTACTGTTCACTGATAGGTGGGTCTCGCGAGAGTAATTAGTTAACGAGCGCTTCTTCGGGAGTCTCGTAACGATCAGCGCCATTTGGCGCGCTCTCAGCCATCCGCCTCGTGTCATGCTTTGGACGCTCCCTCCGTATTTTTTTTTCCGCACATGTTTTCGGCTTTTTAAACGTTTTTTTTCGGGTTTTTTCGATGTTTTGGTTTTCCACCGGTCTTCTTTAGCTTTTCAAATAAAAAAATTTGAAGAAAAAAATTGCGTGAAAAAACGTGTTTTTTCCTTTCGCGAGAGTCACGGTTTTACTTCTGCGAGAGGCACGGTTTTGCTTTCGCGAGAGTCACGGCCGTGCCTCTCGGAAAGGAAAAAAAAAACACGTTTTCTATTTTTTTTTCTTTCGCAAGTCACGGTTTTGCTTCCGTGAGAGGCACGGTTGTGCTTTCGCGAGAGTCACGACCGTGCCTCTCGGAAAGGAAAAAGAAACGCGTTTTCTGTTTTTTTCCTTTCGCGAGAGTCACGGTTTAGCTTCCACAAGAGGCACGGTTGTGCTTTCACGAGAGTCACGGCCGTGCCTCATCGGAAACGAAAAAAATGTTTTCTTTTTTTTTTCCTTTCGCGAGAGTCACGGTTTTGCTTCCGTGAGGGGCACGGTTGTGATTTCGTGAGAGGCACGGGCGTGCCTCTTTCGGAAAAGGAAAAAACCCGTGCTCCCGATTTGGTTTTTTCGTCCGGTTTTTTCGTGAAAAAAAGTTCGTCAAAACCTATCAACATGGGATCTAGTTTTGAAGATCTCGACGCGAGGAATCCAACGGTGAAAGCGGTTCGAGATTTGGACGCACGGTTTGAGAGATAAAACGTTTTAAATAAACGGATCTACGAAAAAAAGGAAAACTCCGGGTTGCGACAAGTGGCGCGCTGCATGTGCGCCACTTGTCGCAACCAGGGGAATTGGAGTGATCTTTGCAACGAGTACTCCTCAATTAGTGATTTCGGGGTCTCGCTCTCACCTGGTCTTTTAGAGCATCTCCAGCCGCGCCCCCCAACAGGCCCTCCCCAGCCGTTTTTGCCGCGCCGACGCCGGAAAAAGGGCCCAGTCGCGCCCCCAGGAGCCCGATTTTCACCGGCTCGGGCCGAAACTGGTGCCGGCGGACCCAGGCCGAACCCGGCGCCCTGGGGGGCGCCGGCACAAGTGGCACCGGCATGTGCGCCACTTGTCGCAACCTGAATCCACCCGGCAGCCATGCCTAGTACTCGCCCTGGGGCCAGCAAGGCGTCGGCTCTCCGTCGCCGCAGCCATGGGGATGCACGCCCTCGCCGGGCTACGCCGACGGGGACGCGCATGGTGGGTTCAACCCCAACGTCACCTTCCCCCATGGACACCCGGCCCAGCGCACGCTCTCGCCTGCCTTCGCCGGCGTGCAGTACCCTCCATACAACTACTCGCCGCCCGCCTACGTGTCCTCCCCGATGCCCCCTTTCCGCCGTGGCGCGCTTCCCTTCTCGCACCTCGGCGACACCGACGAGACTGAGGCCGACATGGAGAACATCATCGCGACCGGCTCGACCGTGGCTGCCGCGTCTCCCGGGTTCGTCACCCCGGACGACACAGTGGATCTCAGCGGCGGCATGGACGGCGAGCTCGGCTACGTCTACGGCGAGGAGGAGCAGGAGGAGCAGGAGGAGGACGAAGAGGAGGAGGAGGAGGAGGAGCAGGCGACTGTTCCGGCGAGGAGGCGCAAGAAGAAGAAGTGGGCGGCTAGGTCCGGCGAGCCGCGCATCAAGTGGGCGTCCAAGGAGGAGGAATGCCTCGCCGAAGCATGGAAAATCGTCTGCCTCGACCCGACCACCGGCACGAACCAGAGCATCGACACGTACTGGGAGCGCATCAAGGCCGAGTTCGACGAACGCAAGCTCGTCGACCCCTACTTTAAAGGCGTCTACATGCAGCGCGGGGCGAGGGTAATGGCGAACCATTGGGGCGTATCCAGGGGGCGTCCAACAAATGGCATGGGATCGTCGAGGAGGTCGCGGCTCGCCCGGGGAGCAGCGCCAGCGTTGAGGATCAGGTATGGCACGCCGGTCTCCCGCCTCTCTTCGCCGTGTGCGCTCGCCAACTGTTTGTTCCTCCGCGCAGTTGCTGCGCATGTGCGCCTTGTATCGGCAGGGCAACAACGACGCCGAGTTCAAGTGCCTCCACGTTTACAAGCGCATTGACATGTGTGAGAAGTGGGCGGAAGTCCGGCGCACCCTCGACAAGGCCAAGGAGACCTACAAGCCGGACGTGCCGACTCTGGGCGCGTCAGAAGGGCGGCCGGACGGCAACAAAGGTGCCAAGAGGGGGAACACGCCGACGCGGCCACCGCTCGAGTGCAGGAGTCCATCGAGCACTGCCTCGCCGACGCACAGGCCCGGGCCGCCCTTCGTGAAGAGAAGACCGAGGCGCGATGGTCGGCGCTGATGTCGAGCAGCGCCGTCAAGCTCGACCTACTCCGGACCAACGTCGCCGCGAAGAAGAGAAACACCGACCTGGCTTTCCTGCTGGGCGGGGCGGACATGCTCCAGAGCAACGACGAGGCGGTCAAGGCGTGGTACTTTGGCGGAGCGTGGTCTCATCCTGAACCAGCTTCCCTCGACGACGCCGCCCACGCCGACGCCGCCAAGTCCGAGTGATGATGCCGGCGAGACTCCCCGCAGCACAGAAGCCACGTCGACGCCGCCCAGCACGGAGCCGCCGCCAAGCCCGCGCACGCCGATGCCGGAGGCCGACCTCGCCGTCTGATGCGCACGCGCGTCTTTCTGCTTTTTGTACGCCGAACTTTCATTCGATCACCGAACTTGTGGCCGCTTGATTGCCGGATTTGTGGCGTCTATTTTGTGAGCGGGAATGACTGCGTTTGAATTTGCCGTGGCTGGGGAACGGCGCCTGGGGGCGTGGCTGGGAGGTAGGTCGCCCCCAGGGGCCAATCTAGCGCCGGTTCGCCCCCAGGCCGCTCTTTTTCGGCGCCCTGGGGGCTGAACGGCTGGAGATGCTCTTATGTCTAAAAAAATCACAGCCACTAACGTGTGGGTCACAAGCCCACAGCCATGTTGGCGCAGAGCGTACACCAAGATAACAAAGCACCGTATTTGCATCGGACATCAAGTTAGATGACCGCAAATCAGTATTTTCAAAATTCTAGCACCAAACTGAACATTGAGCGCAAATTGTATGACTACCGGTGATATTACATCTTCTAGAAATATAAGAACAATTACCGAGGCCAAAGCGGGTGAACTCGAGAAAGAATTCAGACTCATCATAGAGACTGCCCATGAGTCGAGATACCTCTTCGTTGCCGATTATGTGAATTTTCTATTTCAACATATTTGAAACCTTGTCATTAGCAGAAGTATCTAATTTGTGGGGGTTGTTAGGCTGCCTAGCTCGCTCCCCCGATAGCCGAACCCTACCCTCTCGCGTCGCCACCCGCGAGGCGGACGGGAAGGGCATCTAGATCCCCTCGCCTCGAGCCTCCCCTCCTCCTCCCTCTTCCCTCGCTGCCACCAGGGGCACAGCCGGGCGAAGCCCGACCGACACTAGCAGCAGCGTGGCTCGATCTCCCTCCAGCGCGATGGGGTGGCATGGGCCTCTCCGTCGGGTGCGGGCGCGGGGCGTGGCGGCATGTGGTTTCCGGCGGGCATGGCGCTACGTGGACGACTGCGGGCGGTGGAGCGTGCCTAGTCGCGGCGGCCAGATCTGGCCGGCAGGCGGCGTGGGCGGCGGCTGGGGTACGACTTTGGGATCCCGGGTGCGGTGGGGTCTTCCCGTTGCGGGCGCCGGCGGTTCTCCTCGGGCAACGACGGTTCCAGTGGTGGAGTGATCCCTCGGGCGGCGCAAATCCGGGTGGTGAGGAGGCTGTGGCGCGGCCACTTGATGACGGGTTACCGCGGCGGCCGGTGGCGGCGCCCTCCTAGCCTAGATCTGGGCCCTTTGGGGCCCCATCTGGGTCTGGGCGGGCTTGGCTCGGCTCCCCCTGCCACGGCTCCGGCGGACGGAGGTGCGGCTCGTGCGAGGGTTGCGGAGACGGCGGCGCGTCCACTGCAGCGCAACGACGGGAGCTTCACGAGCCATTTCGAGCTCGGCCGGACCCATGTGCCTGGTTTGCTCCCTTGGTGCGTCCGGTCGGTGACCGCCGATAGCGATGGAGGTTGTCCCCTCCCGCATGGCTGCTGACGCTGCTGCTCCTTCTCGGACCCGTCGATCCCACTTCAGACTCCATGATGAGTTGGCAGTGGTGACTCCAAGACCGTGGTGGCGCATGTTGGTGGGTGGCTAGTGTGGTGGAGCGCGACGCATCGATCGGGGTGGTGGGTGTGTGGCAGACGGAAGAAGTCCCTGTCGGCTTGGCCACCACCGACGTGGCGACGCCCGTGGGCGCCATCGTTCCTTCCTGAAGGGCGTCTGGTATCCCCCTCACCCATGCCCCTCCGCGTACTAGGGGAAACCCTAGGACCAGTTCGGGTAGCAGCGTCATCATCGTCGTGTTCCTTCCTGAAGGTGTTGCTTGGTATGCGGTGGTCCAAAGTGCTAGGAGTGCGGTGGAAATCTCCGGAGGGCGTAGCGGCTGCAGATCATCATCGTTTTCGTCGATCCGACTCTGTTGTCATTATTTCTTTTTCTTTCTTTTTTATTTCTTTTGAGCGTGCTTGTGCTGTCTGCCCCAGCAGTGGATTCTCAGATGTATTGGGTGGTTGATATATCTATATAGCAGGGCGAAAGCCAATTTTGAGGAGTATCTAATTTGTGCCCCCATGTTAGTTTGGAGACCTCTCTACTTGTACTCTTTGGTGAGTATATAATTTATGCAGTTACGCCCTATGTCATGTTATTAACTAAGAGACCCATCTCATTTTGCTTCTATGTTCATGAAGTTTTAAGGATTTGAATCCATTTGGATAAAATTAATTTGTTACAATAACTTGTGAATTTTATAGGAAAATTGAAATTTGCATAATAGGATGCAATGGTAAAACCAAGTCTTTTCCATAGGCAAGTGCACATATGCACACTTAGAGAGTTTATAATATCAGAAGTGAATCCTAAACATGCAAATGAACGTTTTTATTTTGAGTAATAGCTTGGACTTCATTCACATGATGAGAAGTCGGTACGAAGCACCCTCTCCAACATCTGAGGAGGGGAAGCCTTCCATGACTTTAAATTTACATTAACACACAGCTTTGGGAATCATTTACAGTCCTAAAGCACCATACAACATTAAAAGTTTACATGATCTTGAAGTTACTTTAAAAGGGTATTTTCATACATTCACGATCAACTAATTCTAATCCCTATTCTTCCAATGCATCAAACAAGAGATCAGAACAATCTAATATTTTTGATTGAAGGGGTAATTTCTAATCCCATCTTTAATCTGCGTCGAAATCTGTAAACTTTTCTAAAGGGGGTGTTCCAAAGCAAAACTCGTATGTAGTTTGTATATAAAACCTTCCTATTCTCCTAGCCGTGGAACTGTATCCTGCAACATTTTTCATGTAGAGAGCATATATGCGCTCATACCACCACATGTTAGTCTTACTAGCACATATGCCCGTGCGTTGTAACGGAAGATTTTTTTTTGCGACAAACATCAGGAGAGGTAAATTTATGTGTCCATTAAAACGGTCTCCGCAGCGATGGGACGACGGAGCGAGGAGTTGCGGTGTTCTCATGGATCATGTTTGGCCCGCGAGATTTTGATAGTGGTGTGGTTGGTTGGTGTGGTGGCCACCACTCAACTCGTCCCTTTTTTTCTCCGGGTTCGTCTCCATGTCTAGTTTATGGTTGCCTCCTCATTTTGTTGTTGCACGGTGACCTTCGGGGCATAGTTGCTTCGACCACTCTCTCCTATGATGGCCTACCCGATGGATTACTAATTCAGCGAATCCCATTTCATTGCCATAATCAGCGCATAACCAGGTAGTCCCGGCATTACCAGGGTTTATTCTCTTTGATTAATTTAGCACTTACTTGCCTACATTTGTTTAATCAGAGCCAAAGCAGCATATCCTCTTTTATTGGCATGTGCCTATAATTTCTCTTAATTATAGCCAACCAACATATTCTCTTTTATGGTCAAATGGCATGTGGGATGCACAACAATTCGCGTCTGCGTTAGGCCACTGGCAGTTACCAAAACGACGTGTGTTTGTAAGACACGAATAAAAATCCAAAACAACCGCTGAGTTCAAGGATTAGAATCCTGACCTCAATATCTGAGCCATTCGAACAAACAACTCCTTCTAAAAAATGGCCAACACGAATGTTTAAGAACATAATGTAGCGTAAAATTTCAAACATTTTTTCATTTTTCTGATATTTTTTGAGCTTTTCAAAAAATAAAGTAATAATTATGAAATTCTGAATATTCTTTGAAATGTTAGCAATTTTTAAAATCCTGATTCTTTTTCTAAAAAATGCGAGCATTTATTTAAATTTCATTAAATTTGGAAAAATACGAACAAAACTTGATATGTTTTTTCTGAAATTCACAAACATTTTCTGAAAGCATGAACCTCTTTTTAAGAAATCAATGTTTTCTTAATTTGTGAACAATTTTTGAAAATAGGAACCTGTTTTCAACATTAAAAACAATTTTTAATCGTGTTTCTAAACACAAACAATACATTAAATTTGTGAACATTTCAATAAACATGGATATTTTTAGAATTTGTGTCATTTTCTAAAATAAAATTTATTTTAAAAATATCAAACAACTTTGGAAAACGTAAACATTTTTTTTGTTTTGAAAAAAAATTTGAGCAAGAGGAAAAAATTTGAAGTTCAAACATATTTCAAAATGGGATTTTTTTTTGAAATTCTGCTGATTTTACGAAAAATTAACCAAAAGATGGAATTCTGAAAAAAGTGAAAATAAAATTTATGAAAAAAGGAAAAAATAAAAATAAAACATAAGGATAAAAAAGGAACACAAAAATAGAAAGAGAATAGAGAAAAAACGAAAACGGTCCGGCCCAATCTTTTGCGCCATGTGCGAAATTCTGACTATGTTTCGCCCTATGCGGTATATAATGATTCTCAGATGATTGGGCAAGAAGCCAATGGGTTTGCTTTGCTGGGCCACAGCATGCGCGGACCACATATGAAATTTGGGACAAAACTGTTTTCTTTTCTAATAGATGGACACACAAAAATTTAGTACCACCTTGAATAGAACAAAAATATTTTCGGTGGTGAACGTATGAAAAAATTGGAGAAACGCACCTTGCTTTATTAGTAGGTATAGATATAGATATAGATTTACAGCATCAATCACCATTACAAAGAAAAACTATTCCTGCCATAGAAATTCAATGGCAAAAAAATTACTACCAAATGAAGGCCTTACTAAGCAAAATAAATGACAGTTTGAATCGGGTGCTTGCACCATGGATCATCTAGTGTATCTAATGGTGACCTTAGAAACTCTCACTTGGGATCAAAACTGCAAGCTAGCTCCAAATAGCTAGACATTTCATGAATCTGAATGTGTTCTCTGATACCTGCCAGTCTTGTGAAGCTGCAGCTTCAGAGAATGCATCTTGCGAGCCACCGCTCCCCAGATCATCTGAACAGCATCATCTGGCTTCGAAGGGTACTGGTACTCAAAGTGGTGAGCCACCTCCTTCAGCCTTCTCCACATGGTTGTCCACTGGTCCCTGGTCACGCCTCGGAGAATGCGCAGCAGGGAGCCCTGCCTCACAGCATCCGACGCACGGACGAACACGCAGAACTCCGAGTAGTCGAGGACGTCCTCGAAAGGGAGCTCGATCTCGTCGCTGATTATGACGGGGACGCAGTGGCTGACGATGGCGTCGAAGAGGCGGTTCGAGGAGGGCGTGTCGCCGGCGATGTTCAGGCAGAACTTGGACGATGCCATGCCTTTGGTGGCGCGCCTGATCCCGTTCTGCCGGACGCTCCCGTAGGTGAAGTGCACGTCTTTCTCGTCCTTGAGAAGCTGGTACAACTTCTGACGAACCTTTCCACCCTGAAACCACCAAAGAAGTTCCCAATGGTTAAACCTTGGCAGGGCACAGAGAAGAGAACGTTCTGCCACTTACATCTTTCCTGTGAATGGCTCCTTGGAAGTATGCCAGGACTGGCCGCTGTCCGAATGCCGGCGATTCGTCGTCTCCGAGAGACCGGACCACGTGCATGTAAGGAGCAATGACGTCCTTCTTCAGGTTTGCGACGTCCGGCGGGTACCTCCCGAAGTCCGAGAGGACGTACATGGCGGCGCTTAGCTTCCTCCTGGCCTGCATCATGCTGTTGGGATGGTGAGGGACGACGAGGTGGTCCTTGCCGCCCCACCTCCTCCACTCCTCCTGCCTCATCAGGTACCTCACCAGCTCGGCCTGCAGGATCCTGTTCCTGCTCACCCTATCCCTCCCCCGGAGCTTCGAGTGCCGGTTGTAGCTCAACGACGCGAAGAACGGCACGAAGAAAACATCGGCGAGGCTGGCGTTTGTCACCCTGACGGCGACGCAGGGCCTGCTCATGCCGCCGCCGCCGTCCGGACTGTGGGGCAGCGTAGAGGATAGTATGTCAAGCGTGAGCCAGTACGCGACGCTGTGCTGTAGGTTCAGGCCGCCGGGGTAGTGTGGCACAGCGCCCGCGTCACGGACGTCCGGCCACGCCTCCTTCCCGTCCCACCCCAGCATGCCAAAGTGGAACTCCGGCGGCAGGTCGTACAAGTACACCCTGAGCTGCGCGTTCTCGGCGTCGCATGATCCCTCGCTCCCATCTCCTCCTCCTCCTGCTGCTCCTGCCAACGACATCTCTCGAACAACCGGATTGCCCATCCTGACGGCGTCCGCCATCAAGTCACTACTGGATGGCACGGCCACCGGGATCGGCGCAGGATGGTCGCCGCCAGTATTGTGTCTGTCATCATCATCGCCGGCGAGCAACGGCGTCTTGTCGGCATCGGCTATCAGGATCGCGTTGTTGATCCGGGAGTTGACGAGAGCCCAGCAGGAGAAAGCCAGGAGGGAGAGGGCCAGGAAGGTCACGAAGCGGATCACCCTCCTGTGCTCCGGCGGGGGCGAAGGCTGCATCTTTCTCTCCACTACCATCCAAGGACGAGCACCGCCAGAATCTGGTTAAATCGGCCGTCGGCGAACTGCAACCTCAAGATCCATCATACAAATGAGCCAGAGACTCGATCTCGTCGCAGATCATTAATGATAATCACCTGAAGCTGGCCCAGAGAATCAATCGATCTTCTTATCGAAGGCAACATACATGTGCTGCCATGAATGCTTGCAGCAGATAGGGAGAGGGGTGATCGGTTGGATTGCGCAAGGAAGAACAGATTGCCTAGCTCGCGTGATTTTTCCCTGTGGGCGATTGGATCGCGCAAAGGAACACAAATCAGCTCACCTGTATTGTCTCGGGATCGTTTATTCCAGCCAATTGCCATCTATCTTTCCTGCATGCATGCTGATCTGTTTCTTTTGGTTGGAGATTTCAGCTCGACGCGGCAGAAAAACCGGCCAACTGTTTGTTGATGGTCAAAGACCGGAGAAGCCAACACGTGTGCACCGCACTAAGATCATCTCCATCAGTTCCCCAAAAGATCTCTTCCACTAGGTGGTTATTGGTGTTCTTCTAATATTTTTCTAAATGATAAGTGCCTCACGTCACGTGTCCATTACTTTTGTAGCTTCTAAAAAATTCCATCCTCAATACCCAACGTGGTGGCCTCCTCTCTCTCCGAGGGTGCCCCCGGAAAAGTAGGATCAAGGCGATCTAGGGAGGCGACGAGGGTTCCCTTGCACGCCGCCGGTTCCCTCTCTCTCCGTCGGCCGCTCCGGCGGCGGGAGGGAGGGGGAACCTCGGGTCTGTTCGTTAGGTGGGTGTGTGGTAGGGTTAGGGTTGAGGGAGACGTTGCCGAGGCCGTTGCGGTGGTGTCGCGTTGGAATAAGTTTCTTCGGGCTCCGTTCGCGGTCAGGCGAGGCTTTTGCCTTCGTCTAGGAGCCAGCGGGGTTGGGGATCCCCAGATCTCGTCGAGGTCGCGGGCTATGGTGGCTGGAGGTCCATCGGCACTGGCCGTTTGGGTCCTCAGATGGGCGATGGATGCAGGGAGACGAAGACCCTTCTTCTTCCTTGTTGGTATGATTTGCTGTTGCTGTTCTTCTCCTTCCTCTATGCTGATGCTGGTGGAAGATCCTGCTTTGTCCGGGCGGATGGCCCGGCCGCGGTGCTGGACCGGTCGGATGACTCGAGTTCTCTTCCTTCCGGAAGGGACACTTTTCGCGGTACTCAAAGCCAAAGATGGCGAAGGCTGTTGTAGGTGTGTTGGATTGATGTCCATGCCCTCTCAGCGCTGGTGTCAAGAAAGGAGGAAGCAGCGTGGCAGCAATTGTACTGAGGTCGAAGATGGTGACCTGCTTGCGACTGGTTGCAGATCCTTCTGCTGCAGGGGTCTTCTCTCAAGATTCAGGGATGATGACACAGGGCTCCGGAGATCTTCTTGTGTTATGGTTGTCTTAGGGTACTCTAGGTGTTCATGGTCCTTTGTGTTTGCGTTTCAGTATGCTTGTAAGGGTCAACTACTTTGTACTGATCCGCGATATGAATGATAAAAAAATTTCTCAAAAAAATACCCAACGTGGCATGTGGGCCCCACTTGAAGAGAAATTGCTCTCTCCAGACCACGGCATTTTTTAACCGACAACGGCGCAGGGGTTGCGGACGGCGATGGTGGTGATTGCAGTAGCATGGCGGGCGGCGGTGGCAATCGCGGAGACGACTGTGGCTCAGTGACGTGGTGTGGGCCCCATGGTATAGTTGTTATCGGGAAGGGGAGAGGCAACCCGATTTGACGGAGCTCCGGTGTAGATTCCTGTCAGCTCCTCGGAGCGGCGAGGTTAGGGTTTCTCGTCTTGCATACGCAACGGCGATATTTGGTGTCAGGTTCTTCAGATCTATTCAAGTATTCAACGGCGACGAACGCAGCTCCGCGGCGCTGGTCCTTAGGGGCACGTGCATGAAGACCTCCTGTCTGTCATCGACAAGATCAGGCCGGCTACGGTATGGAAGCAGCGACAACGGCTCGTTCTGGCGGCGGCAATGATCGTTCGGTGGTCCATGGACCTCGATGTAATTTTTATTGTGTTTGAGGTTTCAATGATTTTTTATAATATATATGATTCTTTTCGCAAAAAAGGAGAGTTGGTAGGGAAAGAGTAGCTACCGGAGCACCTTTTTGGCCCAATTTCTCCAATATCAAAAAGTTATTCAGGAAAGGGGAGCTGTCGCAGATGCTCTAAGATGGACTTGGATTTCACATGTCTTCTTGAAAACTAATGCCATAATAAGTACTACTCCCTCCATTCCCTTATACAAAGTCACAAACTCAAATTACAGGTACCAAGATAAAATTTAATGACTGATTTGCAAGCCAATTTTTTTTTGTTAACCGGGAGCATTAATACACCCGCATGCATGCAAGGAAGGAATGAGAAGGAAGTTGCACATTGTCATTATGACTACATGCATGCAAGTAAACAAGTTGGCAGTACGAGAAAATATCATTAATTTTTGCCTCGGTTACTCTTAGTGGCCTTGTATAGATGCAAAATATATTTTTTATAGTGGCCTTATATAAAAGAATGGAGGGAGTACGTCGTCCTACGTAGAAGATGAGGACCAACAGACTATTTCACTCGTATTAATTCTCAGAAATTACAAAAAAGGAGAGGCGGTCATTTAAAACTTGCATGAGAGAGGCAATATTCTTTTTAAGGTAAGTGTAATATATATACTAAAGCGGTAACGCTCTTTGTCAACGAGACACATCACTTACTCGAGAACGCCCCTACTCACTCCTTTTCTACCGTACTTGATCGGGTCATGGCTGCACTAGCTATTGACGGTTTTTGGCGTTCTGAAGAGGGTGAAACTTTGGGGAGCCCCATTATCCTCTCAGTCTCCCTAATGATGTCGTCATGGCGGACCTATTATTTGACCTGAAACTTGGCCACCTTGTTGATCTCCGATGACATGATCTACCAGCCAATTCTCGGGTATGATCAATGAAAACAATTAAACTAACCATGGAACACTTTGCTCCTATGTCAGTTTCTTGTGCTTTTGCTTTGCTGCAGGATCAAAGTAATCAGAGTAAATTGCACAAAACCACCAATTTAAAGGCAAGGTTTCCGAAAACCACTACAATACATTTTTTTTTTGCAGAAAACACCATGTCTTCGGTAATCTTTTTTGCAGAAAGCATTGATTGGCGGATCGGGCTCAGTTAAGCTTGTTTATGACAGGTGGGGCCCTTTTTTGCATACGTGGCACTGTCGGCCGTCCCGACAGCCGTTAGACGGCGCCGTGTGCCTCTGTTTGATGGACCCGGTCAAAAGACCGGTCGGTGCTGTCCCCACTCCCCACTCCCCACTCTGTCTTGCTCTCTCGCTCGCTCCTCCTCTGTCTTGCTCCTCTGCTTTGCTCGCCGCGCCCCCTCCGCCTCGCCATGGTGTCCTGGAGCGATGGGTCCGATAGCAGCGAGCACACCGTGGAGTACGTGAGCTCAGCTTCTGACGACGGCACCATTAAGGTAAGTTCTTAGATTTTTAGGGTTAGGGTTTGTACTCTGATTTGGGGGATTTGTTGAAGGAGCTTGTTCTCAACCTATGGATCAAATGTTTGCTATTCGTATGACAGATCCCTGCTACCACTGAAGACTCCGATTTCGAGGGACCTGAAATGGAGTTGCTTGTTCTCTGCCATGGACATGGGAAGGCCGCAGAAAGGCATGTTGCTTTCGAAGGAATCCACACTGGCAGGAAGTTTCTTTGCTGTGCTGAGAAGGTATATTGTGATTTGTTTTCTCTGGATCTGTACTGTGGAGGCAGGCATTGCAGTTTATTGTTAAGTTTTGTTGTATTGTTAAGCTAGGAAAGTGGATCAGAAGCAATTGTTTACTCTGGCAGCATCTTTTCCCCTTGGTCTGGCAACATTGTTAAGTTAGGTCACTTTGTTTAGTGTAGCATGGTATTAATAATTTAAGACAGAATATCCATGGGTTACTGAAGCAGGACAGAGGATGCAACTTGTTTAGTCTGCCATGTTAGGTCATTTGATTGCTTTTGTATACTTTAGAGCAGGACAACATTGTTTAAGTAGCATGAGGACAGGTTTAAGTAGTCCTCTCTTCAGCTTGCAAGCTCAAGCTCTGAATTTGATGATAGTATTTAGATAATGTAGCATGTAACCAATTTAAATATTGTTGCTTGGAAGCATTCTAATGTATTTGTTTATGTTAATTCTGATTTTGTTCAGGAAGGTAAAAACTATGGACTAGATGAATGGATTGATCCAGCTTGGCCCAACACCCTTGAGAATGCATTAGCCAAGTTATGGTTTATGTATGAACAAAGCAAGAGAGACAGGAATGAGGAAAATTTGATGCATTCATTTGCTGTTCATGACTTGACACAAGAGAAGAAGAAGCTGCAGCAGAGCTATGAGAAGTTGGTTGAAGATGTCAATGGACTTTTGAATGCTCAGGAAATGAGGGCAGAGGTAGAAATGAAAGATCTTGAAAGCAGCAAGCTTCAGGAGAAGTATGACATGGTTAAGAACCTAGCAGCTGCTCAAGCAAATGTCATTAGGAATATGAAGCTCAAGCTAGCTGAAGAGAGGAAGAACTTGCAGATCCACATTAATGAGCTCAAGAAGACAGTTGAAGAGAGCAATGTGAAGCTGGAGGGGATCAAGGCCATCATAAATGGATAAGCAGGTGGTTGTGGAAGAGAAGAATGGGCAATATCATTTGGCATTTGCTGACCTTTTGCAGAGTGTGGTTTGGCATTTGCTGTAATGATAGTAGTTGAAATTCTATTAAGTATGAGTACTTCTGAACTATGGATATGTAATGTAGTAATCTTCAACTATGATTATGTATGGATTTGAACTAATGCTGAATGTGGTGGTATTTTAAGCTGGTGAATGTGATCTTAAGTATGTTTCTGTGCAACTAGTGTTTTATAGCTTAAGTAAGCTATTTACAGTTGATGAATTTGATCTCAAGTATGTTTATGCTCAACTGATGATTGTGAGCTTAAGTAGGGTCGATTAGTGTTTTTTGGCTTTTTGTCGATGCCGAGGCATCAAGTAGGGTGAACTAGGGTTTTTGGCTTTTTGTCGATGCCGAGGCGTCAAGTAGGCTAAACTAGGCTTTTTTGGCTTTTTTATCGACGCCGAGGCATCAAGTAGGGTCAACTAGGGTTTTTTGGGTTTTTTGTCGACGCCGAGGCATCAAGTAGGCTAAACTAGGGTTTTTTGGGTTTTTTGTCGACGCCGAGGCATCAAGTAGGCTAAATTAGGGTTTTTGGGTTTTTGTCGATGCCGAG